>NW_027175998.1:3621467-3758967 GCF_023055335.1 Clinocottus analis | reverse complement strand
ATAGACACACACACGCAGACACACACACACTCACATAGGCACACGCACACACACACAGACACACGCACACTCACATAGACACACACACACACACACATAGACACACGCACACAGACACACAGACACACACACACAGACTCACACACACGCAGACACACACACAGACATGCACACACACACGCGCGGACACATGCACACACACAGACACACGCACACTTACATAGACACACGCACACACACACACGCACATAGACACACGCGCACAGACACACAGACACACACACGCAGACACACACGCGCAGACAGATGCACACACACACAGACACACGCACACACACACACACACACACGCATGTACGCAGGCACACACACACAGACACACACACATAGACATACCTACACAGACACACGCACACTCACATAGACACACACACACACAGACACACACACACATAGACACACACACGCAGACACACACAGACATGCACACACACACGCGCGGACACATGCACACACACATAGACACACGCACACTTACATAGACACACGCACACACACGCACATAGACACACGCGCACAGACACACACACACACGCAGACACATGCACACTCACATAGACACACGCACACACACACGCACATAGACGCACACAGACACACAGACACACACACACATAGACACATGCACACCCATGCACATAGACACACACACACAGACACAGACACACACATAGACACACACATGCACACACACACGCGCGGACACATGCACACACACACAGACACATACAGTTTCCTCCTTGACGAATACCTACTTATTAAACCATATGCTTTCAATAAAAATGCTAATTGTCTTCACGCCGCGCCACAGTCGGGTTTACACTGCTGTACGAGAGAGAGAGAGAGAGAGAGAGAGAGAGAGAGAGAGAGAGAGAGAGAGAGAGTGAGAGAGAGAGATGAATCCAAGCTGTTTGATTAAAGTTTGGAAGAAACTATAACGCGGATACTAATGAATATTTAGATGATTTTTAACGAATCTGAAAACGAGACAGGCGACACACTGTCACAGCAGAGCGCTTCTGTTGGTGTCGTTGTTTTCTAATATTCATCCTCAGCCCTGCTCGAAAGAAACCAGCAACTCGTCAACAGTGCAGTCTAAGTGCTTCTGCAAACCCTCGGTTCTCTCTCTCTCTCTCTCTCTCTCTCTCTCTCTCTCTCTCTCTCTCTCTCTCTCTCTCTCTCTCTCTCTCGTTGGCGCTTTCCTGGAAAAGAGGACATTTTGAGTCGCCTAGGTTGCGTCGCATAAGGCCTCTCGCGCTCGCTCGCTCGCTCCAGCCGACCTTGACCTTGGGATGACCTTTCGACGGAACGTGCCAGCCGATCTCCGGCTGTAAATTCACTCCGTCAAATCCAGAAATCCACCCAAAGATAAACGGCTTTGATTTGTGAAGACACACATAATAACCCCCCCCTTCCCCTCACTCCTCCCTTCCCGCCCGCCACTGTTACAGCAAAACATTCGTTTCTTCCCCCTGTCACGGACACCAAAACCAAATCTCGCAATGAGGTCACGGACGGGGGAGGCGTCCCCTAATCCGGCGAAACAACAAGCTGCGACACAAATCGAATGACATTTTGTTTGACATTTTGTTTGCCATTTGGTGTACTTGTTGCCGCCACGCTTGTTTTTTTTTTTTTTTTTCATTTTGAAATCTATTAGCCGCGGTCAACCTTGAACTGCGCCGGTCTTCTCCGTGTCGGGGAAGGTTGTCAAAGAATCTCTGGTGATGCGAAGTCCTCGTTGTTCTGTGTCATTAATCCTCGTCACCTCAACCACAACGCGCCTCTTTATATTGTTCAAATGTATGTGTGTGTGTCTGTGTGTGTGTGTGTGCGTTCGCTACATCCATATCCACCGCTCTATGCTCGGCACGGACACACTATCTGCTCTCTCTCACAGGGGAACTGCTTCCTTGTGGTGAACCGTTTTATATCTTCACTAGTAACGACACACACACACACAAACACACACACACACGTGCACACACACGGGCGCGCCCACACACGCACACACATACGCTTGTTTTAGGTTTAACACGATCTCCGTCCAGAGATTGCTTATTTATCGGGGAGATGTTCTAAGCCGCACCAGTTACCATGCATTTTTCATGAGCCACGGATTTAGTGTGTGTGTGCGTGTGTGTGTGTGTGTATGTGTGTGTGTGTGTGTGTGTGTGTGTCTTTCACGTGTTTGTATATATATACACGTCTCCAGGCTGGTGATGAGTTTTGGATTCAAAGGATTTATGCATGGGCTGTACAATGCTGATGCATATATATATATATATATATATATATATATATATATATATATATATATATATATATATATATATATATATATTTCATGTAAATAGAAGCCATCCTGAAGTCCTTCCAAATGTTTATTCCTTCGAGGACCCTCTCCTCCTCCCTTCCCTCCCCTCCTCTCTCGGGGGACCAGTTCCATTCAGCTGGTCCCTAACGGTCTTGAAAGACACAAGGGCACCGCTGCCTGCAGGATTAGGTTTCTGCCATGTTCACATTCCACTCCCTCCTCCCTCCCTCCCCCACCTCCCCTCCCTGCCTCCTCCCAAGGGGGCCAGGTGTAATGGAATTCATATGTTTAAGAGGCCTCCGAGCGAGTGTGCACATTTCGTTGTGGGGAGCTTTGAGGGATAGCGGTTTGGGATGTAACAGACCCCCCCCCCACCTCCCTTCCTCCTCTCTGGGGTGTTACGACAGAGGAGGGGAGGGGAGGGTTGAAGCAAACTAGTGCATTCAGGAGGCGCCTGTGCGTTCCTACAGGGCGGGAGGGGTGACACGCCGAGGGAGGCGTTTTGGCGCGATCGGATCAATTTTCCGGTTTGCGTGGCCCCGTCGCTATTAGCATACGCTAAAGAGCTCGTTATCTGTTTTGCGGCTGCGGTGAACGGTGTTTCGCCATCAGTATTCCTCTCGCTCGCTCTGCGTCTGCATGGCACGCCCCCGCCCCCCCTTCCCTCCTCCCCGACTACATGCGTGTGCGTGTGCGTGTGCGCGTGTGTGTCTGTGACATGTGCGAGATGCATTACTGTCAGAGCGCTGCCCCGCTCCTCAGACGCTTACGTAATGCTATTACCGATCACACACGCGGAGACGAGAGCATCCTGGCGCTCTCACAAGGTTAGGATGAAATATGAGAATGATTATGAAGATCCGAGATTGTATTATCATGATTTCCTTATTATTGCATCATTAATCTATTTTTGTCTCTTGTCTCTCTCTCATTCTTTGTACCCCCCCCCCCCTTCCTCCCTCCCTCCTCTTCAAATCTCCCTGCCGATGGCTCGTGCAGAAGTGGAACAAAAAGGTAAGGCCTGTGAAACGATCCACATTCACTCCAATAAAAAAAAGGGATAAAGAGATCCAGGGTTGAGGGGTGGTGTCACTTTTTGATGTGTGAGCGCCTGAAGCGTTTTGTACCTCGTGGTGGAATGACATCCCTTTCAAAGTCACTCCTGCTATTTTAAGACCGCTTGATCTCGGCGTATAGAGGCAATTTGGAAACACTGGTTCTCATTAGACTCACTCCGGCTCCACATTATTTCACGCCATCGCGTAGAATGTCTCTTAACAAACTCTCCGCGGGTCGAGCGCGTTTTTTGTAATTTTATTTACGAGGGGCCAATGAACAGAGGACTGCGTTGACATTTAATACCTCAAAATGCTTCCCCATGATATGGAAATTGTCCCAGTGCTTTGAAACAGCCAATGAAAACTCAATCGACATTCCTCCACACCCACCCTTTTCTGTTTCTTTCGCTGTGTCGGAAATTGTTCTTGGGGACGGATGGGGAAACCACAGTGCACATCTGGCTCCGTGCGCATTGGGACGGCATTCCAGTTAAATTACAAAAAAAGGTCCCTGTGACTCCGGTTCGCACCGGCCTTTGCCAGAATTTACTACGCTTCCCGCATCCCTCGTAAAAAACATGACCCCGGTATTCAAAGATGGGAATACCGCGAACCGACTGGGAAATGAATTATTGTACCAATTGCAGAAACAGCAGGCGATAAAAGGCGTGTTCGGCACCACAGTTGGTCGCTCCTGACAGAGATAGAGAAGGAAGGGAAGAGGAAGAAACAGCTATGAGACTAATGAGGAGCCGGGGAGGGAGAGAGGGAAGGGAGACGAAGGGAGTTGAAGGAAAGGGGAGGGGAGCAGAACAAAATGTGCCATTTTCTCTTTTTCTCTTAGCTGCGAGAGCGGGGCATTATCTGTTGAATGGGAGGCATGCTGTTGCCGCTCTTAAGAATGACAGTAACTATACAACACCCGAATCACAACACAGTAAGCCTATCGTGTCATCGTCACTCACTGCCGGTTATAAGCTCGAGTTGCAACACAATTCGACATTCATGAGAAGAGGCAACTGAATAAAAATAAAAAACGCATCCTGGGCACTTTCAGAAAGGATGAGGAGGGGACGGTTGGCATTTCACAAGCGTAAAGACGGATCTAATGTGTGGCTATTTGCTCCTCCAGTGTTCCTCTGCCCCGGCATCCTGCGAGGGGTGTACCAAAGCGAGCACCTCTTCGAGTCGGACCACCAGTCGGGCGCCTGGTGCAAAGACCCGTTGCAGGCCTCGGACAAGATCTACTACATGCCCTGGACGCCGTACCGCACGGACACGCTCACGGAGTACTCGTCGAAGGAGGACTTCATCGCGGGCCGTCCCACCACCACCTACAAGCTGCCGCACCGCGTGGACGGGACGGGCTTCGTGGTCTACGACGGCGCGCTGTTCTTCAACAAGGAGCGCACGCGCAACATCGTCAAGTTCGACCTGCGCACCCGCATCAAGAGCGGCGAGGCCATCATCGCCAACGCCAACTACCACGACACGTCGCCGTACCGCTGGGGGGGCAAGTCGGACATCGACCTGGCGGTGGACGAGAACGGGCTGTGGGTGATCTACGCCACCGAGCAGAACAACGGGCGCGTGGTGGTGAGCCAGCTCAACCCTTACACCCTGCGCATCGAGGGCTCCTGGGACACCACCTACGACAAGCGCTCGGCCTCCAACGCGTTCATGATCTGCGGCGTCCTGTACGTGGTCAAGACCGTCTACGAGGACGACGACAACGAAGGGACGGGCAACAAAATCGACTACATGTACAACACGGATAAGAGCAAGGAGGTGGCGGTCGGCATACCGTTCCCGAATTCGTACCAGTACATCGCCGCAGTGGATTACAACCCCAGGGACAACCTGCTGTACGTGTGGAATAACTACCACGTGGTCAAGTACTCGCTGGACTTTGGCAACAACGGTAGGTCACACTTTCAACCTTGTCCCTTCCCCTACCTTCCTCTTCCTCCGGGCGTTCACAATGACCTGTTCTCTACCGAGTCCCACGGGTAAAAAGAAGGAAAATAAAGAGTACTTTTTCCCCGGCAAAATTTATTGGACAAGCTGTGATTCCCTTAAATCTTCACATGGAGAATAGCCTGGCATATTCGTCATGCTTTTAATATCCATTCATTTTAATATTCACAATGATGAATGCTTTTTTCTGTTGTTGTGACATAAGGAATACTTACAGCCACTAATCTTCCTCTAATAATTAATTCTGCGAAATGACTTAAAGGAGGGGGAAAAAGGAAAAGCGCCATCTGTGCTGTCACGATTTTTCAATTATGACTGCTCCCCCACCACCCCACCCATGGTGTCTGCGTGTTTCTGCAGAATTAAAAAACAAACCAAGAAAACAAACTTTTTAGAGACGGACCCGGATACTCGAGCGCCATTCAAATTGTCTGCAGTGTTGCGAAAAAAAACCTTCCCGCTTTAGTTCACCAAAGTAATAACTTGAAGACTTGCCTTGATCTGCACCTTGAAAGGAATATATCTCTAATGATATTATGCTGAGTCTTACATACTGTAAATGCCTCTTGCCTTTTACTGTACCACTTGCCAGCCTTCTCTTTCGTCGTCCCCCCCTCCCCTTCTTCCTCCCCCCCGAGCCGCTTTACTTTAATCGTAATGCACTCCTCAAGAGCGGAGCCAGGAGTGTCTGGAGGGAGCAGGAACCGATATCGCTTTCACACAGGACATCCACTTGTGATGACGGGCTGAGGACACTTCAACCTCTGTTTGAAGCTGTTGTTGTTTTTTCTTGCTTCGTTGGCGACCCGGTGACACGACGCCGCTGTCGAAAAGGTTCAGGGACCCAAATGTGCCAATGGAGTCAACACACATTAACCCTAAAACACGACAGCAGTCGGCCGTGTTTCACTAAACGCTTTGACGAACTGGCGGCTGTTCAGGATGCCAAAGATTAGCTAGCCGCAGCCGCTAAGATTAGCTAGCCGCTAAACACTGTGTAGTCGTAGTTGGTGCATACCGAAACAGAGCATTGTATTTTTATTAACTACACACTATTTAGCATTAGTTAAGCATGAGTAAACATTGAATTCATCATTTATAAAGCCTTGTTCCAAAGTGATATTTAACCAATAGGTAACTAATGCTTAACTAACGGCTAGTACCTGAATTAATCATGAAAGTCAGCATTAGAACATATTTATAAAGCACATGTTAATCATTAGCATAACATCTATAAGTCATTAAATTAAGTATGACTTGCATACTAAGGAGTGTTCATGTTGAAATAATGCTTTAGAAATGATGAATTAAGGGTTTACTCATAGTGTTTAGTTATTATAAAGTGCTAGCGTACTTCCATTGGCCTGCCCGATACATAGATACACACATACATAGATACATAGATACACACATGCATAGAAACATACGCAGCTGTTTGCTAAAACGCTTGCAACGGTAATTTTACGAGGTGCTAACGTGCCATTGTTGTGTTGACGGATAGCTCTGAACCATTTCCCGCCCGGGTCGGGCTGAGGTCGCGACTACAGTTTGCGGGTCGAATCATTTAGATCCACCGCGGCTGCGTGCGACTGAAAGGGCGAGGAACACCGCGTGACCCAGGGTGACTCTTTCAACTCTGGCGTTTAGAGTCCTCCTCCTCCCTTTCCTCCCCTTCCTCCCCTTCCTCTGGATGGAAGGGCTTAGGCCCCTGGAGCCTGAAGGGCTATTTGCCCGGCGTAATTGCCTTTCAGCACCTTTCTATGGAGTGGTCAAGGCAGTCTGGCTGCGTGTCTTATTAAATGATGTCTGAATTAATGCATGCTCTTACACGCAGTTAGGAGGCGCAGTACAAGGAATTATGGAGAGAGCCAGCGCTAAACTTGGTTTCTACCGATCAGTGTGCAGAGTGTGAACACGAGGGTGTTTGTGCATGCATAATGACGCGCACGCCCCGGTGCAAAAACGTGCTAATGCACTCGCGCCGCGGGTTTCGCGCCGCTCTATTCACGAGCGTGCACACGTGTTTATTGGTGCACGCTTTGGAGTGTGTGTGTGATCGCTCTAATAATGGAGCGTTGGGGGCGTCTCAGGAGGCTGTAAAGAGGAGATCAATGGGGATTCAATGTTGAGAATGACCTTCCAGTGGACAGCAACAAGCCAGACTGCTGACCAGCGGGAGATAAATACATACAATCAATGCCGCCCTGCTCCTTTACACCCTCCCCCCCCCCTTCACCCTCCTCGCCATGCTCCCTCTCCCGATGAAGACAAGGAATAAATTAACCTCCATGACTGCATGATTTTCCCATTCTTCAGAAAACGCGGCAACAAGTCAAATCATTCAAGTCGGATTTGGTTGTTGACTCTAATGCAGACCCTATATTCTGCTATTGAGGATCAGGATGAATATTCGGGGTGGGAATCACCAGAGGTCCCACGATACGATATTATCACGATACTTAAGTCCCGATACGATATTATCACGATACTTAAGTCCTGATACGATATTATCACGATACTTAAGTCCCGATACGATATTATCACGATACTGCGATGAGTATCGCAATTTATTACCTTTTTTTCAGCCGCAAATTGTCCCAAAAGGAAAACTTTAAAACAAAAAATATATTGATTTTATTATTCCAGGACCAAAAAGTTTAGTATTGATTAAATAAAAGATTGATACTCGACTTTACATTATCGCCACGCAAAATATCGCGATACTGTGCTTTATCAATGTTTTCCCCCACCTTTAATGAATATGCTAAGCATATACTATAAAGGTAAATACTCCATGTTCCAGCCCTGCTGTGTTTTTTTAAAACATTTTTTTGTTGTTCTTTTCCATACTCAGTTCAGGAAACAGGCCAAGGAAAGAGGCCATTCGGAGGGTTTCCACTTATTACTGATGTAGCATAATGCTCGCCCTCTTTTTAGTTTCGGCTCATGCGGACTCCTTAAAAGATAGAAAATGAGACAGGAAATGGGCCGTGGAGGAAGAGTGGGCCACTCAGGACTGAGTGCAACTGGCGTGCAACACAGAGAGCACCAATTACCGTGTTTTGTCCGTCCAACTGGCGAACAATGGCGGCTCGCTGGACACTTAAAAGAAAACCATTCTGATACATTTGCACTGTTTGGACTCTGCATTTTACATCATGATTATGAATATTTTAAGTTGTGTCCTAACTTTGCAAATTATATGTATTAATACATTTTAGCTGTTCTAATGTTAATGCTTGTTAGAACAACATAAAATTACTTCATTTTGTATTCAAATAAGCAAAAATAAGTCATAAACGGTACTATTAACATGATTTGGAGCATTTGGAGTGCCTCTTAATGGCACTCTGAGCAACTAAGTTGGCCGGCAGATACCAGTGCTAACAGGGCTAACAGCGCTAACAGTGCAAACTACAAACTACAAACTATCTAAGTGTTATCAGTGTTTACCTGACGGGGTAGTGGAGGGGTATGCTATGCTTTTTCACGACGATTTCTCGCACTAAATGCTCACAATGCTCATGCGGCCGGTCTGACTGTCAACAAAGCGACGCCCAGAGAGAGAGAGAGAGAGAGAGAGAGAGAGAGAGAGAGAGGTGTGATTTCATTCTCTGCTCAGGAAGACAGTACTCCACTATATCTTTACAAAGCACTTGGTTGTGTGCCGCTCCATCAATGCTCTGAATCCCGTGAATTCAAATGAACCCCCGTCTATTGAAAATACGTCACATGAGGTTTGCTTTGAGCATCAGATTTTAAACATCACAGGGCAGAACGGATTTTTTTTTAAAAAGCTGAGTTCCGTTCACCTTAGGACAACAGACAATCTAGAGGTCTCCTCCAATGCATTCCCTCACATCACATTTTCTTTTTGAAATGCATATTCCTCCTTCCTTAAGAATAGTGTTTCTTCTTCGCCTGTTGAATACCCTTCTGTCCTCGTCCCTCACACAAACACGAGCGCTCAGCACGGCTCGACATCTTTCTTTAACGCCTCGTTTCCCGCTTCTTCTTCTTCTTCTTCCCTCTCTCTCTCTCTCTCCGGCGTCCTCATCTCTGGCTTAATCTTGCCCAACCCCTCTCACACATCACACGAACCCATTTCATTGAGTGTCCTCAGATGTATATATTATAGAGGCCTCGTGCACGAGGGCCTACACAGAGTCAAAGTCACTTGTCTCTGTATCGCCCCACCATCCCCACCCCGCACTCCCCAAACACTCTCTCGCTCTCTACTGTTTATGGAGTTGTTTCATCATGTCTTCTTACATGCATATTATAGAGGCCTGCCCTACGCAAGCGGCATGGCTCCGATGAAACGTTTGAATAATTTATCATCTCCAGTCTGCCTTGCCACACTTTAGAAAGTTTTTCCCCAACAAAGTCGCAAAATTATTCATGTTATCTGCATCCTTGGGAAGGGAGGGGCCAAACAGGGAGGAAGTTGTTTTTTTTTCTTTCTTTTTCGACGGCCTCACACTTAATTGCTCGTTTTCTCCCGCCGCCCTTCTCCTTATGAACTTCAAGGTTGACGATCTACTTTCGTTCAGGTGAGACGAGCTGATTGCGGATTCTGCGGAGCACCTGAACGCCTCGCTGTGAAAGAGGGAAAGCGGCGTGATTGTGAAGGTTTGCTAAGCAACCCGGGAGGTATTTCTGTCCCGTCACATACAGATGAAGAAGTTAATCAGGACGAGACAGAAACACACGGTTTTACGAGGTGTTACGAGCGTTTTATAATAATGACTATACGGCTTTGTCAAATAACTTCCACATTCGTTCTTTGCACAATTATTTCAATGATTTCGCAAACATAAAACACCTGCAGTTCTGTTTCTCAAAATCATCCACCGAGTCTTTGCACACTAATGTGTTGTTTTAAAAATAACTCAAACTTCCAAACAACACCCAAGGACGAGAAAATGAACACAAAAAAGAGGCTTTTCTTCATGCATTTGTCTACATTGATTTGAGAGCTTGACGGCAATCTGTTCAATGAATATTTTAATAAAAAGATGTAGTGTGACATCCACGTAACCACAAATAAAAACACAATTGTCACAGCTCGTTTATTACTCGAGTGAAAGATTGAAAGTGTTTGAATGGATGTCCTCATTCGACCCTCGGCTAAGCCCCGCCCCCACAGCCCACACTGTCACTCAAAGCACTCTCTGAATTATTATTATATTATCCCATTTGTAGAAGAGGCGCTATGATTGGCCGGCCTACACTGGAGGGGCGGGACTTCACGTAGGGTCGATTCGCTAAGTCCTCAAACTCAAACATTCTGTCAGGGGAGCCACTTTTTTTAAAATAAAGACGAAGTATAGCGCCCAAACTCTCAATATGCCTCTCAATTATTTTTTTACTGATTTCGCTTCAGTTACGTCAACATGATGAGAAACACGTTTGATGAATCCCAACTTTGTTCGGGGAACCGCAGATGAAAATGATTTGAAGTAAAAGACAACGGATGAAAATTCTGCGTATTCACTTGGCGACAAATCTCCTGTCTTTGGGAATCAAACGCCGGCAATCTGTTCTAATCTTTTAAAATACACCGTCATGTCAAGATGACCTCCGTTTGCCACTCACACGTCAGTTTACAGAGATTTAGAGGTTCACCTTTGAACTCTTAATGGCCCGAATCACAGAGTCCCATTTCCCCAGGAAGTGGAGCGCGGCATTCCTATTGTCTTTCGTCCCTCTCCACCCATTCGCACCACCTCCCTTGCCCTTTTTGTTGCCTTCCTCTGCAACAAGATCGCAATCGAGAGACGAGGCTGAGCAGTGCAGGAAATGTTGGAAGCGGGAATAACACGAGCTAATGGCTGAAGCGGAGACCCTCTCTCGACAGACCCCTGGTGAGGCCAAACCCCTCGGCACATTCCTCTGACACCACTTGACACGATTGTGCTCCGTCAAAAATGAAGGCCGGCGTGTTCCCCGACGTTTCGTACAATGAACCTTTGAATACAAACACGGGAAAAATGTGTAAAGAAGCGTTTGTGTGGTTGCTGATGCTGGAACGAGGACTCGATCGCGTGGTTTCCAAAATGAAACGCTCCGATTCACAGCGACGTGAAGGAGTCCACACGGTGGCGCTGCAGCGTGACCGCTGACCCGACTGCCGTCTCACCCCTCTCCCTCCTGGAGTCTCACCCCTCTCCCTCCTGCCGTCTCAGCCCTCTCATTACTGCCGTCTCACCCCTCTCCCTCCTGTTGTCTCACCCCTCTCCCTCCTGTCGACTCACCCTTTACCCTCTTGTCGTCTCACCCCTCTCATTACAGTCGTATCACCCCTCTCCCTCCTGTTGTCTCACCCCTCTCCCTCCTGGAGTCTCACCCCTCTTCCTCCTGCCGTCTCACCCCTCTCCCTCCTGTCGACTCACCCTTTACCCTCTTGTCGTCTCACCCCTCTCATTACAGTCGTATCACCCCTCTCCCTCCTGTTGTCTCACCCCTCTCCCTCCTGGAGTCTCACCCCTCTCATTACTGCCGTCTCACCCCTCTCCCTCCTGGAGTCTCACCCGTCTCATTACTGCCGTATCACTCCTCTCCCTCCTGCCGTCTCACCCCTCTCCCTCCTGCCGTCTCACCCCTCTCCCTCCTGCCGTCTCACCCCTCTTCCTCCTGCCGTCTCACCCCTCTCCCTCCTGCCGTCTCACCCCTCTCCCTCCTGTTGTCTCACCCTTTACCCTCCTGCCGTCTCACCCCTCTCCCTCCTGGAGTCTCACCCCTCTCCCTCCTGTTGTCTCACCCCTCTCCCTCCTGTTGTCTCACTCCTCTTCCTCCTGGAGTCTCACCCCTCTCATTACTGCCGTCTCACCCCTCTCCCTCCTGTTGTCTCACCCTTTACCCTCTTGTCGTCTCACCCCTCTTCCTCCTGCCGTCTCACCCCTCTCCCTCCTGTTGTCTCACTCCTCTTCCTCCTGCCGTCTCACCCCTCTCCCTCCTGCCGTCTCATCCCTCTCCCTCCTGTTGTCTCACCCTTTACCCTCCTGCCGTCTCACCCCTCTCCCTCCTGCCGTCTCACCCCTCTCCCTCCTGTTGTCTCACCCTTTACCCTCTTGTCGTCTCACCCCTCTTCCTCCTGCCGTCTCACCCCTCTCCCTCCTGTTGTCTCACTCCTCTTCCTCCTGCTGTCTCACCCCTCTCCCTCCTGCCGTCTCACCCTTTACCCTCCTGCCGTCTCACCCCTCTCCCTCCTGTTGTCTCACTCCTCTCGGTCCTGCCGTCTCACCCCTCTCCCTCCTGCCGTCTCACCCTTTACCCTCTTGTCGTCTCACCCTTCTTCCTCCTGTCGTCTCACCCCTTTCCTTAGTGTCGTCTCACCCCTCTCCCTCCTGGAGTCTCACCCCTCTCCTTACTGTCGTCTCACCCCTCTTCCTCCTGCCGTCTCACCCCTCTCCCTCCTGTTGTCTCACTCCTGTCGGTCCTGCCATCTCACCCCTCTCCTTCCTGCCGTCTCACCCCTCTCCCTCCTGCCGTCTCACCCCTCTCCCTCCTGTTGTCTCACTCCTCTCGGTCCTGCCGTCTCACCCCTCTCCCTCCTGCCGTCTCACCCTTTACCCTCTTGTCGTCTCACCCCTCTTCCTCCTGCCGTCTCACCCCTCCGTCCCATCTCCCTCATTCCCAAAATGGCTACCGACGTGCAGGCAGCCTGAGCTCGTCTTCAGAGCGCCCGGCGCACCTGTTCCCCGCCTGCAGTGGCGTCCTCATCGATCCAGCCGGGGCTCCACGGGCGCATTCGGCCTCGGCGGCGTGCTTTCCCTCCTGCCAGGAAATAAATGAATAAATCACGTGTCAAAGCGGCGCGGGGCCTCGCCAGGACAACCGGGGCGGGAGGGGAAAACCCAGAGCCTCGAGGGAACGCAGAAGAGTTGTGCTCTATTTCGTGTTTTTTTCTGTTGACGTGTTAAAAAAAAGGATAAAAGGATAAAATGTTTGAGAGGGAGGCGAATGGATGCAATCGTAATTTTCACATGATGGGCCGTGGCGATAAATCATGAGGCGCCAAATATCAAAAGCCGCGGGGTCACGACAGCTCAATGCGCGCTATGTGTTCATGCACGTTGTCCTCATGGACTGGACAATTCAACTGCTGTCTGGAAGAGGCGAGGACGCGGTCTGGACTTCCCATGAATACGCCGATTGTTCCCTCCATCGTTAAGTAGGAAAACAAACAAACAATAAAACTAAAGTACATCGAGAGAGAGAGAACTTCCCGCTATCAAGAAAGCGTGTAATCTGCAAACTAGCCCCAGGTATCTCCGACCTCAGCAAGGGGCGGAGGGGGTTTCGGGCGGTGGAAGACGTCAGCCGGTGGAACGCGTTGGCGGTGGCGGCGGCGGCGGCCCGGCAGCCATTTTGGAGCGACGCTCCACGGAGTCGAGGACGTCCTCTATCTCCCGAGTATCGGCGCTTTGAAGTGCTCCGTTCGGCCTTATCAGCGAGCTCGAGCCGCACGCCGCCAGCTCTGCGCGGCAGTTAATGAAAAGTGCGTCTGTTACAAGTGTGTGTGTGTGTGTGTGTGCGTGTGTGTGTGCATTCCAGCCATAGGGGCAGTGTGTTATCGCAGTATGCAGCACTATTCAATGTCTGCGCTAGCATCCAACCTAGAAAGCTTTGTGCCCTCCAGTCAGATTATCGTTTTGCTGTTACCCCTCTGGATCCAGGGTGTGTGTGTGTGTGTGTGTGTGTGTGTGTGTGTGTGTGTGTGTGTGTGTGTGTGTGTGTGTAAAGGAAAACTGTGAGAAAGTAATCATCTTAGAATATTAGGAAGCAGACCGGAGCAGGATAATAGACACTTTCACGTCTCGGTCCTGCGAGAAACTTCTGTCTTGATCGGCGTCTGCCAGTGTAGGAAACTTGCCAAGCGGGAAGTTTATCCTCCTCCTCCTCTTCTTCCTCCTCCTCCTCCTCCTGCTTCTCCTCCTCCTACTCCTCCCTGACTTCTACCTTTTTCTTGGCGCTCGTGGATTTACGATCCGCTCTTGTTTACCGAGTGAGAAGTCAACAAGGGCATTCTCGGCAAACGGAGCAGAGGCGGAGACAGGCAGTCGTACCCACAGAAAAAACACACACAGTCTGACACACACACAGTCTGACACACACACACACACACACACACACTCGTCTGTCTGCAAGTCAAATGATCATGCGCCAGCGTCCCCAGGCTGACTGACAGCACCTCGGCGGCCCCCGCCGGCGGGGTGACAGACACAGAACAACTCCGGGAACAAGTTTACTGCCAGCGCCGCCATTGTCTCACCTTCCCCCGGGCTCGCTACAGGTCGGGAAAACAAAACCGGATAGAGGGGAAGAATACTCTGAACATTCCAGCTGTTCCGGAGCGTCTCCATCATTCCAAACAGAACAGACGGAGAGGGTTTTTTTTTTTGTATATTTCAACGAGGAAGTTGAAGGTTTGTTCTTGACCTCGTAAACAGCGGAGGACAAAACAATCGCACCGCCGGGTCCGTTGAAGTTCTGGAGCTTTTTTTTTTTCTTTTTTCCTCTCCTTTGAATTGAATTTGACCCGGAGAATAGACGGACAGCTCGACAGCTGTTAGCGGTATTGCATCGTTAGCTCAAATTGTGGTCTTGTTTCACGAGGAAAAAGTTAACGATTCCAAAGCAAATTGTCCTTTTAAAATGGATTTATTCAGGGTTTTATGTATTTGAGTGGTGCCGGCTGCAACAGCGGACCACAAGGATCATATATTATTCCTTTAAATTCATCATTTTACATAGGGACTTTATTATTTGACATAGAAGTGAATCTTCACCGACTCCACTTTCCATTGATTCTACTGTCAGCATCACGTCACATTACACATGATTTGCATATTATCATCTATCATGTATTTTTGCATACACGCTCCAAAAGTGTGACACATTGACTTATGAGTGTCATGTCATCGATTTTAAAGCACGTCGCCCAGCGTTTGATGCCCGACAAATACAAAACCACGGAGCATTTTAAACTTCAGAGCAAAAATTATTCAAATTTCCTGCGAAATCTGAGCTCGTCTGTGCTTGTTAATAACTCAGGCGGGGTCATCATTCATCACAATATCTAAAGACAACACATGATATTGAATAATCACCCCGGCGGCACGGCAACAGCGCGGAAAGAATATGAAGATTTATCTCAAGGCTCTGCGGCGGAACGGGGGTCGTTCAAGAGACGCCTTTTTAATCACGCGACTGCCGGTACGACGCCAGATGACGACACATCTGTCAAAATGTGTCGCCCGCACACACACACACACACATTTGCGAGCGAAAAAAATCTGACCCAAATGTGTAACTGTGTTTTTCCCCCTTCTTGTGTGTGTGTGTGTGTGTGTGTGTGTGTCGCACGCATCAGTCCCGGGCGAGAGAGCACAGCACTGACATGGCGGAGTTGTCGTGGCGCATTTACTCAAGGCTTCCTGAGCTTCAGTCCCCACGAGTACCCCCCCTCCCAACCACCACACACACACACACACACACACACACACACACCCTTCTATAAATGTTTCATGAAGCCGTTATGTCATGTTCCTGTAGTTCCCTGCAGCGGCTTTCGCGGGCGTCCTGAGTGATGAATTCGTCACAACATTACAAGAGCTTTTTTTTTAAGGGGGGGGGGGGGTGTATTTCAAAATGCTGCACAACAAAGCACGCAAAAAAGGAGGACGAGATGAAGAGGCGGGGGCGAGCGCGCTTTGAAAAGAGAGAGAGTGCCGGGAAATCTAGAGACTAGATTAAAAAAAAGGTGAATGTGGCAGAAAAGGGGGAAACAAAGTCATGAGCGGATGGAAAGTGTCAAGAGAAGAAGTTTTGTTTTTGACTCACATGACAGCAACCTCACACACACACACACACACACACACACACACACACACACACACACACACACGCACACACACGCACACACACTTCTATTGTTGTGGCAGAGGCCTTTAATGGAGCATCCAGTTTGGGTACAAATAGACACACTCGCTCGCCGTTCTATAAGCACACACATACATACACACACACACACACACACATACATACACACACCCGCACGCACACACACACACACACACACACACACACACTTCTATTGTTGTGGCAGAGGCCTTTAATGGAGCATCCAGTTTGGGTACAGATAGACACACTCGCTCGCCGTTCACACACACACACGCACACACACACACACACACAGATTGACAGCCAGTCCCTAGGCCACCGCCGCTGCGCATGATTGATGGCAACGCTCCGTGGAGAATGCACAAGACGGAGGGGGGCGGGGGCGCCGTTTAGGTACGGAAACACTCCATTGGGTTGCGGAGGGAGAGAACAAGAGCGTACGCGGCGTTTCATGGCTGTCAGTCAAGCAGACAGACAGAGGGAGGTAGAGAGAGAGAGAGAGGGGGGGAGAGAGAGAGAGAGAGGGTCTTTGATTAAACTTAAAATCCACAGCGAGGGACGACTTCAGTTCACAGTAAACAATATGAAACACCCACTCTCTCCGAAAGCTCCCACTCGTCCCTTCACCTCTGAAGCGAAGGAGCTCAAATGAAGCCTCAAAAGCAACTCGACGGCATTGTGGCGAAAAAAGAATAGAAACACTGCGGGAAAGTAGTTTTCTGCACATCACACCCCAAATTAAGCAACATACAGGACAACAAAACAACAACAAAAAACACTGCAAGTTATAAACTGCACAAACACGCCCCTCAAGGAGAGACGACAAACTCTACAACCATTCAACGTGCAGCACATTTACGCGTCGGAGGTGTGTGTGTGTGTGTGTGTGTGTGAGGGTGGGCGGGGTCACGCTTTTGCCGCCAAAACTAGCGGCGAGGCGCTAGCTGTAACGCACGAGAGCCCGAAGGACTCCATCTCCCAGGAATCATGCGGCGCGCTGTGCCCACGCTGCGCTTCAGAGATGGGAGGAAACCCGCCCTCACAGTTGGCGGGAAAAAAAAAAAAGCTTTTAGGGCGAGTGCAGCCGGGGTTCAGGCGTCCCGGGACGCGGCGCGGCGCGCTGCTGGGTTTCTACTTTGTATTTCCAGCCCAGAACTAAACGCCGCGATTATGAAATCCGTTAAACGTGCGCGTGATCGGGGGCAATCGGCGCATTATGGATATTTAATAAGTCCAAACAATGTTGTCGTCGGCTGTGTCGGCCCGCGGGCGGAGTATACAGTATTTAGCGCGCCGCGTTGATTTGGCGTAATCACCCGGTTGCGGTTGTATAACGGATCAAATTAAGGTTTGTAATACGGAGCCTCTGCAGGTTCCAGCGCTACTTCTGTTTCAGGTAATTAAAAAAATATTCATGCCCGTTTTGTGGATAATTGACGCGTTGATTCAAAAATACTTAATCAACGCGACACCTATTTGCATTATTGCACATATTAACTCGAAGACCGAGTACATAACTCACAGAGAAAGTGAGGGGATGCTAGAAATGATCATTTCCCTCCGTTCAGCGTTCGATCCCACGCTATTGATTGTGTCGCGTGCCGTTGATGGAGCGAGTCGTATGTTCCCAAGAGGACGCCGACACCATCGCTGCTCGCCTTCTTCCATCATCCACCCGCTCTTTATCTCTGCCCCCCCCCCCCCCCCCCCCCCCCCTCCACTCACCCCTCACCTCCCTCAGCCATGAACGGGGTCAATGTGAATAATTGAGCCTTTTTACAATGAAATATTGACAATAATAAAGTGTGTCATATGCATTTAAGTGACCGCGCTGCCTCGCGTGATGTCAAAGCGGTATGGATCATGCACGACGCCGAGAGAATGTTTTCTTTCTGCCGGGTGAGGCATCCAGAACCACGGCTGTGTCCCGGTCCCACGAGGAGAGGCCGGCACCTGTGAACGTTTTGCAGGGAGGGTTAGTTGGTTGAGCTCGGAGATTTGCAAATTCATACTAGAGTCAGTCCAGGGTTCATGCACATTCTGACCGATGGGTTTCCATGACTTTAAACCAAATGTCCATGAGCAAACATTGAGTGAAATCTCAGTGTAAACAGTAAAAAGTGATAAAATGTAGTATTTAAACTAACAATGAGGATTCAAATCATACAGTAAACCTTAAAATGACACAAATGAATGAGAGACAATAGTTTGATTAAATAAATAAACATTTATATCGATGCCTGTATGTATGCTGCTTATATTTTGAGCCTCTTTCTTTAAAAAGCAGATTTCAAACTAATCATAAATGAACGTCATGAACACATGAATATAACATATTTACATGACTTTTACAACACTTTTTAATGACTTTTCCAGGCCTAAAAATAACCGTTTTAAAACTCCATGACGTTTCCATGACCATGAGAACCCTGCAGGCGATATTGATTAAAGAAAAACGACAATACACCGATTTATTGTCTGGAAGAGGAAGAAAAGCTGACGGTAGAGCTACAACGCGGAGCTATAAACATCTTTGGAGACGTGTTGCAAAACACAATGGGTCCCGATGTCAAAGCAGTCAGCAATATCTCACACAGGCATGCGCTCAAGAGACAAAGAGAAGGATCCCGGTGCAGCCGGCCACTGGTGGGTGCCTTCGGAAAAGCCCAGATGATTACATTTATTTCAATTCAGTTTATTTTCGTACAGCCCAAAATCACAAATATAAGCTTTTACAATCTGTACACATGACATCCCTGTGCCGGGACCGCACATCGGATCAGGAAAAACTCCCCAAATAAAGATAGAAAAAGCCCTTTCACAGGAAGAAAAAGGGAAGAAACGTTCAGGAGAGCAACAGAGGAGGATCCTCTCCAGGATGGACAGAAGCAAAAGATGTCATGTGACCAGAATGAGCAACGTAACAGAGTTACAGCACATTACATGACTATGACAGAACCTATTCATACAATGAGTAGTACACACGTGGTACAAGTAATGAGTAGTATATGCATGGTAAATGTAATGAGTAGTATACGTATGGTACATATAATGGGTAGTATATGCATGATATATGTAATTAGCCGTGTACACGTGGTGCATATAATGAGTAGTATACATGCGGTACATGTTATGAGTGCTATATGCATGGTATACAATGAGTAGTACACACGCGGTACATATAATGGGTAGTTTATGAATGGGTATATATAATGAGTAGTATACACATGCTACACACAATGAGTAGTGTACACATGGTACAAATAATGACCAGTATATGCATGGTAAATATAATGAGTAGTATACGTATGGTACATATAATGGGTAGTATATGCATGGGTATATATAATGAGTAGTATATGCATGGTAAGTATAATGAGTAGTATACGTATGGTACATATAATGGGTAGTATATGCATGGGTATATATAATGAGTAGTATATGCATGGTAAGTATAATGAGTAGTATACGTATGGTACATATAATGGGTAGTATATGCATGTTATATATAATTAGCCGTGTACACGTGGTGCATATAATGAGTAGTACACATGCGGTACATGTTATGAGTGCTATATGCATGGTATGCAATGAGTAGTATACACGCGGTACATATAATGGGTAGTTTATGAATGGGTAAATATAATGAGTAGTTTATGCATGTCACATATAATGAGTAGTATACATGTGGTACGCATGGTGAGTAGTATACATGTGGTACACATGGTGAGTAGTATATGCGTGGACCACGATCCAAACTGCCAGAGTCCATGACGAGGGGTTGATGGGTAAGTTTTGGGTTCGGCATCTCTAATGGAGTCGTGAGCACCGTGTGGGACGTTTGAAAAATGGCGCCCATTAGATTTGTGGCGTTTCTGTCCTCGGCCCTGAGTCACGTCCTCTGGCTCTCGCACATTGTTGTGGATTTCAAACCAAAGAAATCGTCGTCGCAAACGAGAGCCGACATCTTTCCCCGCTGCAGTTACGTGGCTACATGAGTTAATCGTTAGGGCCGTACCAAATAATTAGAAGCTTCACAACATTGACAATCTAATTATTATTATTATCCGTAACGTGCAGAAACATTGCTTGCGACAGTCCACCGGCATCCACCTTCCATTCCCTGCTACCTCTCTCTCTCTCTCTCTCTCTCTCTCTCTCTCTCTCTCTCTCTCTCTCTCTCTCTCTCTCTCTCTCTCTCTCTCTCTCTCTCTCTCTCTCTCTCTCTCTCTCTCTCTCTCTCTCTCAACACACAGCGTTACAGCGCTTTGTCCTCGTCACTATAAGTATTGCGGTCTTTTGTCCAAAAGTAAAAATGCAATGACTCATTTCCAATATTCACCACTTTTTGAACTTTAGAAATATTTGCTGAAATTCGCATTTGTTGGCATTTAGCTATCTTTTTTTTTTTTTTAACAACATTAACCTAACTGTGAAATCTAGCAGCAATCTAACAGCACCATGAATTACATTTACACTACTGTCGGTTTGGGGTCAAATGTTCTTATTTTTCAAAGAAAAGCACTGATTCTTTTCAATGGAGATAACATGAAATGAATCAGAAATACACTCTGCACATTGTTAATGTGGTAAAAGACTATTCTAGGTGGAGACGTCTGGTTCTTAATGAAATGTCTACATCGTGTATAGAGGCCCGTTTCCAGCAGCTATCAGTGTCCTGATGGTACATTGTGTTTGATCATCGTCTTAGAAGACTAATGGAGGATAGAAAACCCTTGAAAGCCCTTGTGATGATGTCACACAGCTGAAAACAGCTCTGCTGGTGAGAGAAGCTATAAAAGCTGGTTGAGTATCTGGAGCATCACATTTGTGGGTTTCATTAAACTCTCAAAATGTCCAGAAGAAGAGAACCTTCATGTGAAACTCTCCAGTCTGTTCCTGTTCTTATAAATGAAGGATATTTCATGAGAGAACTTGCCAAGAAACTGAACATTTTTCTGAATGACCTCAAACTTCTGAACGGTAGCGTGTACACAAAATCAGACACAGACAAGTTGTTACTTTTTTTTTGTTTTATGTACGATACGCTGCGAAGCAAAAACCAAAGCCAGAGAAAAAGTGAAGGTACGTCTGAAAAAAAAAGCACAAAAATCACAAGCCGGTGCATAAATGAATATGGTTTCTGTAATTGTGAACATATGAGGACCCTTATCGTGGCCAACAGACATGGATTGAGCGATAATCTCATCCTAATTCATTCATTACACGGTACCACCTCTAAGCCCCACACACTGTCGTCTGGAAGACGGGATCTGGCAGCCGGACTCCATTGACGTGTGATGAAAGCATTGGGAAGTCATCAGAAACACGAGCTACTCCCTTCAGCGCCGTGTAAATGAGTGTTTGTGTCCTTGGCTGTAATGTCATTCACGCTGAAGGCCGTCGCTCGCATCACTCGGTGCTGACACAGATGGTTTGCTTGATCGCAGCTCTTTTGACGCCGTTGTTTCCTACTTCCTGACTCCTGGGAATCCATGTTTGAACTCGCCGCTCTGGGCACGTGGCGCTCTCACAAGCGTCCGGACTCGAGTCGTGTTGGGACCCACAAATCTGCGCAACAGATTTCGGAGGGGCCTCCGTGTGAACCTGAACCTTGTCTCTTTTCTCTTCAGACTATCGCCCACCTCCCATGATGCCTCCGAGCCGAGGAGGAGGAGGAGGAGGAGGGGGAGGAGGAGGGGGAGGCGGTCCAGTTGGCGGCGGAGGTTCCTCCTCCTCGTCAACCGGCCGCACCACCACCACCCGTTCCCCTCCCTACTACACCACCCCCCGGCCCGTCCTCACCACCTCCCCCGGCCAGCGCTTCCGGACCACCACGGCGGTCCGCCGGCCCGCCGCCGCGGCTCCGGCCGGCGGCTCGTCGTCGGACACCAACCAGATCCCCGACACCAACCAGAAGGCCGGGGGGGGGCCGCTCCCCGCCGGCGCAGCACCCGCCGGCGCAGCACCCGCCGGCGGCACCGCTGCCCCCGGTGCTGCAGCCCCAGGACTTCTGCAATCCGAGGCTGACGGCCGACATCTCGTGGCCCCGGACGCAGCAGGGCCAGATGGCCAAGCAGCCCTGCCCCGTCGGGACGCTGGGTAAGGACGCGTGCACGCGGCGGGCGGAATGAATTGAGAAGATGGCCGCGGCAGGACCGGCGAACGGTTGGTTAGAGCCAGCGTGAAAGCTTTACCCTCCAGTGGATCAGTCTACTTGTTCCTATTTGCTGGAACACCCTTGGCACGATGTTGTAGGAGTACGACTGTAACCAGCCATGTGAGAGGTGTAGCGTTGTAGGGTGGAAACATCGGCATATGCGGAGAAAGAGAAGTGAAACTGCCATCAAATACAGATGCAGAACAGCAGCATCCATTATGGGCTCAGTCTCAAAGAGTAAAGTACGTTAAAGATGGAGATCTACACGCCCGATGCTGCTTGTCTGTGAGTTCAAACACGGTGAAACCGAGCTACTATCTCCAGTGATTTAATGTCGGCAGGCCGGTGTATTTATTGTCCACAATAAAACAGAATGGAGCGCTTTACATATCGAGTGAGTGTTTTCAACTCGTCCTAATGGCTGTTGTTTAATTTCAAACGGCTCCGTCGAGCACTTTGGTCGACATGTGCCGTTTTTAAATGTGCGTTGTGAATTAATTGACTAATTTGATTGATTTGGTCTCTTTAAAAATGAAATCCGACACAATTAACGCATTAACCGTCGCAAAATGAAACCACTAACCTCCTCAGAGTGATGCAATCAGATTACCAGCCCTCACTTTTGGGTTTCCTCAATCCCAAATATGCAAAAAAAAAACAAAAAAAAACAGCATGCTGGAATTTTGCCATGAATTTGGATGTCGAGCAGAAAAGGGGAACAAATTAATCTGTAATCTGATTCCATCTTTTCTCTCTGTAACTCTGCGTAATACAGTTATCCATTCCTAAAACATATACATTACAGCGTGTACGATGAGTGGATTTTACTTAATTAGCTCAGGTTACAGAGATGATTCTTAAATGCTTCTTCCACACACACACACACACACACACACACACACACGAACACACACTGCTGAGTGGAGTCCTGGTGTCTCTGCTGAATGTCAGCGCTGTCTCACCCTGTTTGTTTTGCTTGTCTCGAAGGCGTGGCCACGTACGTGTGCGTGGCCCATTTGGGCTACTGGGATCCCCAAGGGCCCGACCTCAGCAACTGCACGTCGCCATGGGTCAACCACATCATGCAGAAAGTAAGTCTGAACGCCGCCGCCGGGCCCTTCGCGGCTTTCCGGGTGTTTTACGGATGCATCCCTCCTCGCCGCCCCCTGGGGGTCGAGTTCTCACGCATGGAGACGCTCCGGCTGCGGGGGAGGACGGCGGCCGCGTCTTCCATCTTTACGTGTTAACCCTGACCCGTGGTTTCCGAAATCCGAGAGCTTTTCTCTCATTTTTTTTTTTACATGGCTGCCCGGGGAGCGTGAACGTCCAACATGAGGTCATCCGCTCGCGCTCCCTGCCGCCGTTCAGCACGCCAACATGCATCATGGGAATTACATTGCATTACTGTGTTTGCTTTCTTCCAGATACTTTTATTCTGGAAGAAGAAGAAAAAAGAAGTGCTGCCCAAGTTAGAACTCGCCCACAGTTTTTTCAACTTATGGCGTTGTGTCTGTTTCCACACGAGCCGCGAGGCTTCGAGGGCTTTTCTTTACAAGACAGAACAAGAAAATATAGTCCTGTGAAATCGGCATTGCAGCAGAGGTGCTAAAGCGGGAGTCGTCTCCGTAAAGTAGCCTTAAATGTTTTTATGATAAAGGTTATAAAAAAAAAGGGTGCTGGAAGCACAACATTGACTTCCGCTTCGCCCCCACAAACAAGCCGATCGCTCTTCTCCTCCTCCTCCTCCTCCTCCTCCTCCTCCTCCTCCTCCTCCTCCTCCTCCTCCTCCTCCTCCTCATCCTCCTCGTTCTCATCTTGCCTGGTACTTCTCTCGCTCTGTAACTCTCTCATCTGTCCTCTACCTCTCTGCCCTCCATCTGCCTTTCGCTGGACTCTTTCGCTGTCCTCCTTTTCACTTCTCACCCCGTCTGACTCTGTTTCTCTTGGTTTTTTTGCCTCTTAAACCATTAAAAACTCTGGAACCAATTTTGGCTCCAGACCTCTTTTCCCCTGCGTTTGAGTCGTCGTTGGAACCCCAAATTAATTCCAATACTTGTGTTTATTGTCTGTATTTGTTCAGCAAAGTCTTGGGAAAAAAATTTAAATGCAAAAAAATGAATAAATACTTTTAAAAATGCATTTTGATTGTAACTATGAACATCCAGCATGCTGTGAACAAGGTAAATACAGTTAAATTACCCGAAAGTTTCCAGTTAATTCCCGTATATTCCAGTTTATTCCCGTTTATTCCCGTTAATTCCCGTGGAAAGTTTCCAACTTTGAATATTGCCGGTGTTTTTCAACCCTATTGGTAACTATGAACATCCAGCATGATATGAGCCAGATTTCCCAAAAATGCCTCTTGGAGCGTCAATACGACACCTTTTTGGAAAGATTAGGACCTAAAGAATCAGGATCTGTAACAAAAATCACAATAAAACAAAGTCTTGACCTGTTAGGAAGGAGTTTCAGTCAAAAAAACTGTGTCGTTTGGTTTAAAAATGGAAAAATTACACATTTTATGTCAAAAGATTGTCTGGATTGTGCATGCTGGGACTTAAAATGGTTTCCAAAAAGGTTGAACCTCCATCCCTCCATTCCCTGCTTTTCTTCCCGCAGCTCCGCTCGGGCGAGACGGCGGCCATCGTGGCCCGCGAGCTGGCGGAGCAGACCAAAGGGCTCCTGCGGCCCGGCGACGTGCCGTCCACGGTGCGCGCCATGGCCCAGCTGGTGGAGCTGCTGGACGTCCAGCTCAGGAACCTCACGCCCGGGGGCAAGGACAGCGCCGCCCGCAGCCTCACCAAGGTAACGCACCTCCAGGAAAACGACACAAAAAGAAAAGAAAGTCGATGTGCTGTGAGAGATTGAGTGAGGAAGGATGCGAGGAAGGAGGAGACAAATTCAGGCCGCTGGTTCTTCAGGGTCAGGGTTGATGGAAGTTCCCCCAGGTGATGAACGGCTATTTCCTCCTCTTCTGGTGGACTCCTTCGTAACAAGCTGCGAGTGATAGATAACTGCTTTCAGTGTTTGGCAACTCCGTTCAGATCAGGACCCCGAATTTAATGAAACGACTCGGACTCGACGTGGGAGGAGCGCTCGCTGGAAAACAGGCTCGAGGGCAAACTTTCCGTCAGTCGCTGAACTTTCGGGGGCCTTTCGAGCCCCCGGTGGCGGGGATGCCGTGGCCCCGAGCCGGCTCCGGTTCTTTACCTCGATATTAAAACAAATGGAAATGGAACAAAAGATCTGCTTTACTTCCACCGGCAGACGGAGGCAGGAATTCAGCTCTGGGCTCCGTCGCTTTGAGGCATCCGATTAAAGCGAGTTAAATCAATGAGGACCGGCCGACCGGATGGGCGGACTGCTTCTCGGTCTCCTGTGCCGAGGTCGGCGGTGATGGGCGGGCTTTAGCAGCCAGATTGACAGCTGCTGCCACCTCGAATACGGTTACGCTGGCTTTTTTTCCCCTCCTTTATTCTTCTCCTCCTTTTTCAGCTTCAGCGTCTCGAGTCTCGCCGTCACACATTCCTCCCTTCCCCCCCTCGAGTAAAATCGGCAACATGTGTGACGCGTGTACACGTGTAAGTGGAATGAATTAATCTGCAGTTGGCTGTTGACCAAATGGCCTGTTAAGAAAAGAAAAAAAAGGGTTGAATACGTTCGAAAAAGTCCTCCATAGAAGAGGAAAAGCGTTCCTCTTGTTTTTAATAATGGCTCCAATTATATCTACCTAATTGAGTAATTTGCCCGCTTATTATGCAAATTTTTGCAAAGGAAGTTGCATGCGACCAATCACGCACGAGTGCCGTGGTAATTAACGCCATCTATTCTCTTGACAGTGGATGCAGAGAATGAGAAGGAGAAAGAAAGAGGAGCGGAGGAAAAACGCTGAAAAACGATCTGGGGGAAGTTTTGCGAGGATGAATGAAACGGGGGAGGAGGGGGGAGAAAATATGTACAAGTTATGCTTTGTTATGGTTGTGCACAGGAGTATGTATACTGTGTGTGTGTGTGTGTGTGTGTGTCTGGGGTGTTACATCACTAATCGCTGAACTGTTTGAATTTGCAGCTTCAGAAGAGAGAAAGGTCCTGCAGGTTTTTCACACAGGTATTTCCTCTTCCTGGTACCGTTGATTACTTTGCCACACCATCTCTCTCTCTCCCTCTCACCTCCTCCTCGCTCGGCATGTGCTTTATTGGCGGTGTGTGTGTGATCACGCCCGTTGTCTGCGTTGTGTGTGCAACCCCCCCCCCCCGACCCTTTGAGGAGGGCCTTCATTGAGCTGCTAGCGCTGCATCACAATCACCGGCGACACAAAACAAAAGAAGAAAGTTTGAGTCTCCTCAAAGGGTTTTGGCATTGGCTTTTGTTTTTTAATATCACTCCCCCCTCTCCCTCCCCTCCCTCCCCTCCCTCCCCTCTCGCAGAATCAATGGCACTGATATGAGCCCATGATCGATAGCAATAACGGCTCATCTGGAGGAATTGTAAAACAGAGCCGCCGATCCATCTCCATTCAGCAGAGCGAGAAACAAGAGTGATGGATGCCGCTGCTGCATGTTGCTTGGTCACGGTGCCTTCATCACCACCATCATCACCATCATCATCATCAACAACAACAAAAAAAGAATAATACCAGCTTGTGTTTTGAGGCTCACGGGGATGATTTATTTCCCCCCCCCCCCGTCGCTGCGCTGGCATTGATGTTTGTCCGTGTCGACGCCGCGGGCTCGCTCACCTCGAACAGAAACATCACATGAGCGTGTTTCTGGTCAGTAGAAAAAAAAAGAGAGAGAGAGAGAGAGAAGAATCACTATTCAGGACATGAAGGCGTAACCGCCCCCTTCATCCGTGTGCTGTCGACGGACTGCAAAGTCTCCCTGCATCCTCCCAACACACACACACACACACGCTTACACACACACCCTTGATGGGCTAGCTCTTTTTCTCCTGATGCAGGCCTTTTTTTTCCCTCCCCCCTCCCCCTCCCTCCTCCTATCCCCGCTCTTCCCCCCCTTGAAAAGTCTTAACGTCAGCACCAGTCAGCAATGTCACATCACAGAACATGGGCTCAGGACGAGATGCGAGCTGACACGCCACGAACATATCAGCGACAATGATCTCGTCCCGCCGCGACCACGTCTTTCTTCTCTTTATGTTGGGGGGGGGGGGGGTGCAGCCTCCTTGATCCCATCCTGTGCTGAGAGTCCAGAGGAGTGGCTGCAGGTTCAAAAAAGGGAAGAAGAAGAATAAAAAAACAACTGTGCAACACACATTGTGGTTCTTCTGCAGGAGGGGGGGGGGGGGGGGGGGCTCGGGAGTGATCGATTCTATAATTAGCCTCAGTAATGTGAAGCAAAATTATACCAACAGTCTCTTACTCTTGCCCAGATAGAAATGTGCGTGATTAGGGATGTGGCGTGGCGCTGCCCTCTCCTCGTTAATTATCTACTGCACTAATTGCCAAGTGAGGAAGAGTGGGCAGGAGGTTTGGGCTCTTAATAGAGACAAAAAAATAATTGAATTCTCTTCTTTCCTTCTCTCTCTCTCTCTCGCTCTCCTTCTCCCTCTCCCTCACACTTCATCTCTCCTCCTCTCTCGCTTCGTTTGGGGAGCTGGGGACTCGTTTCATGTATACTAAATTGGCAATTTATTCATGATGAAGTTGGTGGTGTGGAGAGGCTTTCATGCTGTAGGGTGGAACTGATGGAGGGAGGTGGAGTCTGCAAGGTAGACAGAGAGAAGAAGAAGAAGAAACAGAGATGGCGAAGGGGAGGCGGCGAGGAGGAGGGAGGGGGGGTGTGCGAATTAAACAGAGAACGAGAGCAGATTCACAGAAAGAGAAAAGGAATGAGAGAGATAAACAATAAGGGAGGGGGGGGGCAGGAGGAGACAGTGATGCTCAATGACAATGTCTAATTTGCCCTCTATTTATGGACGGCGGGTCAGAACGCGGCGCGCCGTGAATTTAAAGCCTGATTTAGCTGCGAACTCGTCCTGTCAGAAAGAGACAAACTCCCAACAACGACTGACAGATAAAGCCCCGCTCGCTCTGATGAAAAACATCTCCAAAAACACGCACTGTTCTCTGAGCTCAGCCAGGCGGAGAGAGAGAGAGAGAGAGAGAGAGAGAGAGAAGAGGAAAACACACAGGAATCCATTCTGTTCCTCGACCCCCCCCCCTCCCTCCCTCCGACCCACCACACACACACACACACACACACACACACCTTTTCCTCGTACTTCTAAACGCCCCTGCTTCTGAAAAAAAGAAGAAAAAAGTGTCTTTTTACCAAGTGTGTATGTGCACATTAATGTGCGTGTGCACATACTGTATGTTTGTGTGCGTGTGAGCGTGCACGCCCCCCCCCCCCCCCCTCACTGTGTGGCGGGGAGTCGTGGAACGGCCCGGCTCGAGTGTGTCTTGCCACTGCTGTTTACGCTGGATTACCCCAACGCTTCAAAGCATTTCACTTCTGCCCCATTTACTGGCGCTTGTGTGTGTGTGTGTGTGTGTGTGTGCGTGTGGCAAGTGCACATGGCTACCCTGTAATACACACACACACACACACAAACGACACCCTTATCTGTCTCTGCAGAGTCTCTTCCCTCTTTGAAGACCTCTTAAAAAAAAAAAACCTGTCTCCATTTTAGCCCTCAAGTCCTCATACTTGATAGAAATGTCACCAACAGGCAACGGAGCTTACACACACACACACACACACACACACAGACACAGACACACACACGCGCGCGCACACACACGTGTACTCCATCTTTGAGTTTCTGATGTGGAGATGTCTGGACCTCAAGGAAATTACACCCCTTCTTCTGCCTTACCTATCTCTCTCTCTCTCTCTCCCTCTTCCTCTTCCTCTCCCAGATCACAATCTCTGCGCCGGCGAATTAAATTTCAATGGGGGGAAAAAAATAATACCAAATTGAAAATGTGAGATAATCAAAAGTTCAATAAAAAGCAATGAAAAAAAGTTTAATGAGGGTGGAAAAGGGGGGGGGGGGGGTTAGAGGGGGATGGGTTATCTAAAACACATCAAAGTGAACGTAGGCGAGTAGAACGCAGTCGCACCGTATCAGCCGAGCCGCACAGAGCATCCCTCCTCCCTCGCTCCCTCTCTCCTCCTCCCTCGCTCCATCTCTCCTCCTCCCTCGCTCCCTCTCTCCTCCTCCCTCGCTCCCTACGCTGCTACTGTACAGCAAGTGGAGCAGAATGATGCGCTGCAATCCTTCTCCCGGCCTCCCTTGTGCACGCCCTCACACACACACACACACACACACACACACACACACACACACACACACAGATACAAACGCACACACACATTTTAATTCCAACACACATACCAGCACACATGCTCCCCATGCACATACGCAAACACTTGATGTATGGAACTTATATGTCACTGCATATGGGCTCATCTATGCACACACACACACACACACACACACACACACACACACCATCATACCATTCCCCACAAAAGAAGCAGCAGGAAGTTCTAGTTTCATACAACTTGGGAGTTTGGGCCATCATCTTCTATCAGAAGTGCATTGTGGGATTTTCACCAAACTTTGGGAAGGATGGAAAAGGTACAATATGTCACCGGTGTAAAAGTATTGTCACAGTACAAGTGACATTATTTCATTATTTGGGTAGAAATGTACTGGTAGTGACAATGTACTCTGGGTAACGTCTACACATCGCTGTCCAAACCAACACAACAGTGTGTTTGTGTTTGTGTTGAAGACACTGCAGCAAAATAAATTAACTTGTTATAAAAATCAACAGCAGAATGTGTAGAAAAATCCATCGCTTTTGCACACGGCGTAGCACACAAACAGTAAGTCACCTGACGATAGCACAAGCTAGTACGCGTCTGTTAGCTTATGTTAGCTACGTGTTGAGGCACTTGCAAACGTATCACTGCACAGCTTTCCTTATTCATCCACATTATTCCATAATATAAGTTGCATGCTCTCTCGATACTTCAGGTTAATTTAATAAACTAAACGTTTATTGCACATTTAACGTGCATCCTCAGTGTCTCCTCGAGGCTGTGTTGTTCGGCTCGGCAGCTTTGAGGCCTGGTTCTGTTGTTTGCTCTGAGATAAAAGGGACAAAGATGCACCTTCACGATACAGAATGCTGCAGCAATTCGTCCTAAAACACGACGTCTTTTGCACTTTTAAGTGTCTTAAAAAAGGGGCGGTTGCGGGTTGAAGTTACTCAACGACACTACGAACAACGTCCTCCTCCTCTGCTCCTCGTGGATACTCATCCCATTGTTTCCCTGTTGAGGGAACCGGCGCGATGCTAACGTCCGAGGGTTGGCCTACAAAAAATAGGTCATCCCTTCAGCGCTCAATACGAAGTCAATGGAGGGAGATGAATTGTTTCCCCTTCTGGTGTGGGCGGGACTTAACGGCGCTCCGTCTCAATGACAAGTTACGCCGATGCTGACCTTAACCCACAGCGGTGTCGCTCTTTATTACATTGCATGGCTGTGCTGCTTTCCAAAGTGCGAGGCCCTGAAGAGCTTCAGCTCATCTGAATAAGATGTTGGTTCATTTCAGGGCTTCAACCAAAGATAATCTTTTTATTCATGCCATTTGCATGTTAAATGGCAAAAGAAAGTATAAAAGAAAGGCCATCATTGGAAGTGTTCAGTGATACATCCAGTATTAATCATCATAATGCCGTTGACAGTTCTATCCACTGTCGGGCTACAACTAATGATGGTTGGTTAATAATATAATAACTATTTTCTAGATGAATCGATAACTCATTTTGGAAGTAAAATGTCAGAGGATATTGCCAAATGCTGCTAGAAGAGCTTCAAATATGGATCCAAAGAGTGTTTGGTAAATCTGCTCACACAAAAAACATCCCTTTGAGTCATGTCACATGACTCAATTGATGAATTGATTAGCAGTGATTAGCAAAACTGCAAAAAAAAAACGACAATTTTCCTTTAAAAGGCGTTTGTCGACATTTATCCCAGCCAGTGAAAACAAGTCAGACAGAAACCGAGTTGCTGGGTATAAATATACACGTGCGTGATCATGTGCATGTGTGTGTGTGTGTGTGTGTGTTTGTGTGTGTGCTTCATACCCACTCCTGCTTATTCCAGTTGTTTGCTGAAGCAGTTGATTAATTAGTTTTTGTTTACACGCAGCCCTCCCAAACGCATCCGATCTGCATCCCGGCTAATTAGCTGAGCGCTAAAAGAGGACATGACATTATCATATTAACTCGTTGGCTGAGCAACCATTGCACGTGTGTGATATTCACTGGGACTACACGTGGGTGTCACACGCCGCCCAAAACACACAGGTGGGATTAGCTCTGATTCCAGAGGACAGCCGCACGTTTTGTAGCGCACGCCATTAGCGCATCGCGAGTCACCGTCGACAGCGATTCCCTCTCTGGGATGCTGTTTCTCTACCTGCTGCACACACACACAGACACACACACTTTACATCCCGACAATCCCCTGTTGCATCAAGTGTTCCCTCCCTTTCTTCCCGCTTCTCCATAACCCCTGAGTGGGAAAGGGGCAGGAGAGGGAAGTGGCAAATGGTTGGTATGAACCGATGTCTCGCACCCGCAATTCCCCCACCGGACGACCCCGGCTGGCTCCGCTTGTTATAATGGCGCCGCTTTTTCTTTCTTTCACCGCCGCCCCATCCCGTCCACCATCCTCCTCGAGGGGGAGGAGAGAGGAAAGAGTGAGGATGGAAGTGCGCTCGCGGGGGTGGAGGTGAAGAGGAGGGGGGGGGGGAGGGCAGTGGTTTACAGTTGTAGAAAGAGAAAATAAAGAGACAGCCAGGCAGTGTGAGATGTGTGCGTTTGATAGCACCTGTATTCGCCTCCTCTTGTTCCCAACGGACGCCTGTCACCACGGACTCACTGGACTGTTTTATCGCTCTCCCAAGACTCTCCCCTCTTTCTTCCTCCTTTCTCGACCGGCTCTATTTTCTCTCAGTTTCTTTATCTCTCCCAGGGTTCTTTTAAGACGTGTGTGTCTGTGTGTGTGTGTGTGTGTGGTGTTCATGTCTGAAAATGAGGAGGTGAATTCTTAAGAGCATAAAGGAATGTGAGCCGGAGACAAAATAAGTATTGTTACACGGGGAGCGATTCATCTACGCCAGCCAAAATCTTCCCGTTTGGTAATATTTTTGGATCCGAGGCCGCTGTGCGCTGCTGGATACGACCCAGCCGACGTTATCTGATAAAACACTAATTTCTTCTCAGGCCCTCAAGCACAAGTTTCTCCAACTCAAAGATAAGACCGTTTGCTTAAGAAGGAAAAAAAAAAGAGGCAGAAATGAAGCAGGTTTGGGGGTGTGTAGACACACAGTGATTGCAATCAGCTAATTAGCTTAGCTTGATTTTTCGAGACCGGTCTGATTGCAGCTGCGGCGAGGCGTTCCAAGTGGATCATTGGTTCATGGAGGACGAAAACTTTTGTGTTTTCCTTCCGTTAACTTCATTGTCCTGTTTGTGACCGTCAGGAAAGTGACTTTCATTCTGCTTTAAGTACAACAAAACTCACTTTTTTTTTATCAAATTCTTAATTCATCTCTAAAAATGATTTGTAACTTTGATGACACACGTGATACAAAGTAAGCTAACTAATTGCCGCGCGTTACATCAACGTAATTAATATATGTTACCTAACTTGATCTTAACAAAGCTAGCTAGCTAACTTCTAGCTTCCAATTTAACTTCCATGTAATGCTAATCATGAAGTAAAGTTCCCACGTAGCCGACACAAGATAACTACTGACATGTGTAATAACATCTGAATGAAGCCCATCTTGGTTTGTTGTCTGTTATTAATTGTTGTGTTTCTTTGAAAGTAAGTACGTTACAAAACCACAAATGACACAAAATTTAGCATTAGCTTGCTAGCGCAGCTTTGCGCCTCACTGGCAGGCTTCTCCCGCCAGAGCTCCCGTTTGGGCAAAACTGTACTTTTTTATTTCACAGCTTCTGTTGTTCTTTTTGCCTTCGTCCTGCCTGCATGGGAATGTCACATTTTGCATCGCTGACATTTTTTTTGTGGTCGTAAAAAGATACTGCATTCTCACTGCAGCGTCCCGCTGTCTGCTGGCTTCCGTCGTTGTGTTGTGGTGTAACAATGTTGTTTGTACTGTGAATGGGGTTTGCATTCATTTTCGCATCCGCATCATTTACCTAAAGCGATAAAACTAGCAGCTAGTAGCTTCCTCCGTGTGACCGCCGTGTTTCTTCCTCTGCTGCTGCTGCCCCAGGCGATGGTGGAGACGGTGAATAATTTGCTGCAGCCCAGAGCCCAGGCGGCGTGGAGGGAACTGTCCACCAGCGGGCAGCTGCACTCGGCCACGCTTCTCCTGGACACGGTGGAGACCGGGGCTTTCATGTTAGCCGACAACCTCCTCAAGACTGACACTGTGCAGGAGACCACTGACAACATCCGTAAGTACAGTTTCCCTTTTTTGTTGTTTGTCTTTTTTGGTTCCTTCCCATCCTCCAAACTCAGTTGGACCTTGGAACCGTCAATTAGCCTGTTGAGATGCCCTCAAGCAGGACTCCTAAACCTCCGTTTGTGACGCTACACAGTGGCCACGTGTTGAACGGCTTTGGCATGTCTCAGGTGTGGAACTATGGGACCTCAATGTGTGGCTCTGCTGAAGCAAAAGCATCTTTTATTAATGTTTTGTTGACTTTACCCAAATACATTGCTCGAGAAGAAAGCGTTTTTTTTAGTTTTTTTTTTACGTGTTCTCATTTCTGCAGAAATGTGGTTCTTAGATTTCACAGTATTTCCTTTCTTTTTCTCTTTTTTTGCCCCCTTTTAGTGATCCTATAATAATGTAAAGCAGACCAGGCTGGTAAAGATCTAAGAATATGATGTAATATCAAAGTAAGAGGCAACGCTGACAGCAGACATTACTGAGCCCGCCGCCTCAGATCTATGTCTTACATTATAACACAAACCAGAGACAAAGTACACTGTAAAACTTCACAGTACGTCGGATAGTATGGCCGTTCCTCATGTGTGCAATTACACACGGGCGTTCTGTACATGTGAATGGAAGTGGGGCAGAATAATCCTATTGTTTTACAGCTTCGGTGGTTAAGAGAGAAACCAGAGAAAGATTAGCTTTGAGTGTGACCGCAGGAATCTGAGCTCAACAGCCCTCCGACAAGGATGAACATGTCACCATGTTGACGGCGTTAAGTGTTTGAACGTTCAACCTATAACTCCAAAAGAGTTCTTCTTGACGAGCTGAAGGTTCTTCCCATGAAGCAGCTGCTTCTGAAGAACTCTTTTTTTTTCTTAATGGGTTCCATTCTGAGCCAGTTTCATCCAAAGAACCCTTGATGTAAGGACGAGTTCTTCAAGGATTGTCAGAAAGGAACCCCCGCAATCCGGACACAGATCCGCCTTGGTAGAACCATTGTGTGGGTTCTACATGAGACCCTTAGAATACAAGAGGGCTCTTGGTGGAACCCTTGTGAGGGTTCTACATGAGACCCTTAGAATACAAGAGGGCTCTGGGTAGAACCATTGTGTAAGTTCTACATGAGACCCTTGGAATACAAGAGGGCCCTTGGTAGAAACCTTGTGAGGGTTCTAAATGAGACCCTTAGAATACAAGAGGGCTCTTGGTGGAACCCTTGTGAGGGTTCTACATGAGACCCTTGGAATACAAGAGGGCTCTTGGTGGAACCCTTGTGAGGGTTCTACATGAGACCCTTGGAATACAAGAGGGCTCTTGGAAGAACCCTTTTGAGGGTTCTACATGAGACCCTTAGAATACAAGAGGGCTCTGGGTAGAACCATTGTGTAAGTTCTACATGAGACCCTTGGAATACAAGAGGGCCCTTGGTAGAAACCTTGTGAGGGTTCTAAATGAGACCCTTAGAATACAAGAGGGCTCTTGGTAGAACCATTGTGAGGGTTCTATATGAGACCCTTAGAATACAAGAGGGCTCTTGGTAGAACCTCTGTGAGGGTTCTACATGAGACCCTTGGAATACAAGAGGGCTCTTGGTGGAACCCTTGTGAGGGTTCTAAATGAGACCCTTAGAATACAAGCGGGATCTTGGTAGAACCATAGTGAGGGTTCTACATGAGACCCTTAGAATACAAGAGGGCTCTTGGTAGAACCATAGTGTGGGTTCTACATGAGACCCTTAGAATACAAGAGGGCTCTTGGTAGAACCATAGTGTGGGTTCTACATGAGACCCTTAGAATACAAGAGGGCTCTTGGTAGAACCTCTGTATGGGTTCTACATGAGAACCTTAGAATACAAGAGGGTTCTTGTGTGAGTTCTACATGAGACCCTTAGAATACAACAGGGCTCTTGGTAGAACCATTGTGAGAGTTCTACATGAGAACCTTAGAATACAAGAGGGCTCTTGGTAGAACCATAGTGTGGGTTCTACATGAGACCCTTAGAATACAAGAGGGTCTTGGTAGAACCATTGTGTGGGTTCTACATGAGAACCTTAGAATACAAGAGGGCTCTTGTTAGAACCCTTGTGAGGGTTCAAGATGAGACCGTTGGAATACAAGAGGGCTCTTGGTGGAACCCTTGTGAGGGTTCTACATGAGACCCTTGGAATACAGGAGGGCTCTTTGGGGTTCTAGGTGAAACCCTGGGAATATAAAATGGTAGATCTCTCTCCATGAGTTCTTGTTAGCACCCTTAGAAGGGGAACAGCTTTGGCGTTCTGGGTGGAACCGTCGCCACCTTTCACTGGTGGTTTTAGGTAACACCTCTTTGATACAAGGTTCCACCAGGAACCAAAAAAGGGTAAACCTCTGGTTTCATATCACAGTTGTACAATAAAGACCAGCAAACGGGCTATTTGTATGAATACAGTCATATACATACTCTCTTTTTATTAAAACACAGCCTCTAACCCGCCGCTATTGACTGCATTCACAAGGCAGCTTATGAGTAAAAAAAATTCATTTTGGTGTCATTACCAAGACAACCGGTTCATTGGAGTAAATGTATTTCCAGCTGTACGCGACCGCTTGATTACGGCGAGCTGGTAAAGCTGTCAAAGGGAGGTCACGATGAAGAGGTGCTTGTTGCTGTGCGAGAGGGTTTGAAGGGTCAAATCCACACAGACCCATCCTCATCCTTTACAAAAATGGGCCTGAGGCAGGGATGAGTTGTTTGCCAGGGACAGTCATTAATATTTATTTATTTCTTTTTCCATATTTGCCTCCCCTAAGCTTGTAGGCGGAATTGACAAAGCAGAACAAAGCAAGTTATTATGGCGTTGTGCACATCACTTTGCCCCCGTTCTCTCTTTCTCCTCCCTCCATCCATCCTCACCGATCCTCCCATCATCGCTTCGAGGCAGAAATGCCGGAAAACAAAAGCCCCGATTTGCTTTTCGTCTTTCTTAGTAGAGGATATATATTTATGTAAAATATACGCGAGCCATCTTTTTGTGAAGTTGCGCTCGCTTGCGTTCCCCCTCCATCATCCCCCCCCCCCCCCTTCATCGAGGGCGTTCACCGGGCTCGTGCCCTTATTATTTTTCGCGACCCATTTATTAAGAGCTCGGAAAAAAGTCACGAAGGCGGAGCGGCGGGACGGAGGGCGACGAGGAAAAAAAAGATGGAGAGCGGATGAGCGGCGTGCTCGAGGGCGACGGCGGCGGTGGAATGTCGAATGGCGCTTTGAGGTTGTTGTTTTTCGTTGTCGTTGCTCACTCTCCCTCGCATCAGTAGCCAATGAAGTCACATCTATTTAAGTCACGCGGCGGGGCGGTAACGTCGCACTATTTATTTTTGTATTCGTCTTATCGCAGACAGACAGATTGTCCTCACAACATGACTTTGTCTCGTTCATTCCCGCCATCCTACACAATTTTCACCTTACATCATTTCAGACTCGAGCTCAATAACTCCCCCTCCCCTCCCCCCTCCCTCTCGCCCTCTTCCTCCCTCACTAGCCCTCCCCATCCTGTGGTTACATAAACAGTCATCAAGATGTGGGCTATAGCACATCTCTGAGGAAGTAAAAAAAAAAACAGGAAATCATCTCTTTTTTTTCCTTGCGGAATATTTTGCCGTCCTTTTTCTGTGCCGTTAATCTTCCCTCCCAGCTAATCCAGTGGGCAGATCCAGCGTGATTATCTCTCCCTTTTATTCACAACCGCCTCTCATCTCTCTCCTCCTCTCCTCCCATCCTCACTTCCTCCCCTCCCCTCCCTCCCATCCCTCATTTCCCAATTCTTTCAGAGCAGGCTAAGCGACAGGAATAAATTACCTCGAATGACACGTTTTAAAGAAGCCACTGCAGGTGATGTGATCCTGTTAGATTTGTTTGTGTGACTGCATCCGGCAGAGGAATAAATAGCATTATTATTAGAACCAAAACAATGATTTGAAGGGATAACGCGGCGGTAACAGCGCACATGTGTGATAACGATAATGAAGGAGTGTGTTTTTTTTCCTTCGGAGCGGGAGGATTGTCATGACAAGGATGCTTTAATTAGATTAGACTCAGCGTGTATTTGATGCCCCGCTGCACGCGTGTGTGTGTGTGTGTGTGTGTGTGTGTACATGTGAGTTTAGTTTGGCTCGTGTGCAAGTAAGGGACACTTAAGTGTTTCTCTTCCTCCCTGCCAGTATTTGCACATATCAGTGTCTGTGTTTATGTCTGCCCGCCTCTCTCTGCATCCACTTCCTCTTCTCCCGGGCTTCGCCGTCTCTTTTTCGCCCCAATGCCACTCTCGTCCTCCTCTCGCCACCTCATCCTCCTTTTCTTTTCACTCCTCCTCCCTTCCTCTCCTCCTCCTCCGTCGCCGCTCTCATCTCCATCCGAGCACGTCACCCCGCCGTGTTTATTCGATCAAGGAGCTGTTTTTACCCCGAAAGCGGTGTCGAAATCACCAAATCGCTCACGAGCACAAGCGATACCACGGAGGAGTAATTAGTCCTTAATTAGAAACTCCATCTAATACATTAACGCCGCCGCGATCGGAAGACGTGCTAACAGACCTGGATGGAGGAACGCGATTCCAACGATGCGAGAGAGCAAGAGAGAGGGATGGATTATCCACCTCCATGTGTTGGACCCAGTTGCCTGGAGACAAAAGTTATTTCACTTTGATGTCTGTCAGCTTTTCTTTTTTTTTTTTTTTTCCTCCCCCCCCCTTTTATTTCTTTGTTCGGCTGTGAAGCACTTAGTGAGAAACATGGTTATTACAAGAGGCTTCACAACAAACCTGTGCGCTATGCTGCGACTTGACTTTGTGTGTGTGTGTGTGGGTGTGTGTGTGGGTGTGTGTGTGTGTGTTCCAGAGCTGGAAGTGGCCAGGCTAAGCACGGAGGGGAACCTTGCCGACTTGACGTTCCCTCAGTCGGAGCTACACGGAAACTCCATCCAGCTGTCAGCCAGCACTCTGAAGCAGCACGGCAGAAACGGTAGAAATCTCACACTCCTCTCTCTCTCTCGCTTCGATGTCCGCCACCCCCCCCCCCCCCCCAATAATCCGCCCATCCTCTGTGTTTCCATCGCAGGCGAGATCCGGATGGCCTTCGTCCTCTACAGGAACCTGGGCGCCTACCTGTCCACGGAGAACGCCAGCGTCCGGCTGAGCAGCGAGGCGGTGTACCCCAATTACTCCGTCATCGTCAACTCCCCGGTCATCACGGCGTCCATCAACAAGGAGAGCAACAAGGTGTACCTGTCGGAGCCCGTCATCTTCACGGTCAAACACCTGCAGGTGAGCAAAAGGGGGCGGGGTCCCGGTTGACTTTTTACCATTATTGAAGGGATAACTTTTCGGGGGAGATAATGGGACCAAAGTGGAGGTTACAGGACGAGGCTCATAGCGTCTGTGCTGCAGAAGCCTTTAATAAAGAAATAGAGCGCTGGGGAAGAAAACAAAATCCCTTGCAGGGCCAAGCAGTCAAGTATTAATAGTTTAAACGGCATCGGAAGACTTTAGTGGGATCCCTTGTGACTGTTTTCACATCGGAGGGCTCAATAATTCGGTTGCCAGTTTACACTATGCTTAATGGACTTATTTGCTCCACATTACTCTCTACTTTGTCAATATATTTGGGCGCATTAGAGCTTATATTTGCATTTTTTTCTTACACAGGCCTTTTCACAGTTATTGAGTTAAATTCAAGATGGAGTATAGTATATAGAAAAAAAGATCTCACTGCAGTATTGTGTTAATACTGATGAGTGTACAATTAGCCGTCAGTTTCAGCACATGTTGCATTCATTTTTGCTCCCCGTCAGGTCTTAGAAGTGTTTGAAGTGGCTCTCATGTCATGTGACGCAGGTCACATGACCCACTGAGGCGAAAAATAGTTGAACACGGACTGGTTTAGTTTCATTTTTGACAGACAACAGGAGGGCGTTGGGTATTTATTTAGACTTCCCACCAAGACCAAGAGCTCCCTTCACTGTGAAGCTGGACTGCACCACCTCTCTGACACAGGCCTCCACTGCCACCCAAACACACACACACACACACACACACGCACAGACTTGGCACACAGTGGAGCCGGTTGACTTGTTCCTTCACCAGAATGAACGCGGGGCACTGCGGCGTGTTTTGATTCAATTTCACACGTTGCCGTTCTGGTGCTATAAATACTCACCACAGCACCGAATGTGTGCTAATCCACAGCTGAGAATAGTTCCCGGCGAATGCACTATTTACTCCTGTCTGGGTAACGTTTGCAGAGATCTGCAGCGCCCCGGCTGCTCTGGGATTACGTTGTGAGTCGGCTCGGGCTTGAGTGCGGCAGACGGGTCGGGGGAAGTCGGGAAAAGCACCGAGCGATGGACGCATGCACCGCCGGGTTTGGTCTCTCACAACAACAATAGCCAATGACGAAACCCTCCAACTGACTCGGACGTGAGACTGACGGACTCACACAAATTAGGACATTTCAATTGCTTTCCGTAGCTGTGGGCATATTTCATTCTTATGCTTTATATCCTGGAAAGGTATCGGTCGTAGGTATGTAAAAGAAAATAGTCAACAAATTAAAATGTGGCACTTAACTCGTAATAAGCCTCCTCAGGGTCCCTCATCGCTTCACACTGCCTGAGTTGCCGTGCTCGATGCAACACTTTTATTTGTTGCGTTGCTCATTCGGCAAGCAAATGTTGATCCAGTTGGTGATCCAGCTTGTTGGCAGCAAAAGAAATCCTCGCTGTTTTTACTTGCTCATTTCGAGAGTAACTTCACAAACCACACACACACACACACACACACACACAGCTCCATCAGTTTACACAACACAAGCGGCTCCTACACTTCAGAATCTCACACAGCAATCACGCAACGCGGCGCCGGCGCCTCCTGTGCCACGGCTCGGTGTTTATTTGTTGCTGCGTGGCGTCCCTTCTGTTTGTTGCTTTGTTGTTGTGTGTGCTTGACTCCCCTCTCTCCGTGTTCCTTCCTCTCCATCCTTTTCTCCACCAATTCCTCCCACCGTTTTCTCACTTTCCTTGGCTCCATCTTTTCTACCTCCCACCTCCCCATGACTAAGAATTGGTTCTCTGCTTCTCCCCCGCCCCTCCTCCCTTTTGTCCCTCTCTCGATTTTTTAATTTCTCGCTTTCTCCCTCCTCCCTCCTTCCCCCTCCAGCATTCGGAAGAGAACTTCAATCCCAACTGTTCGTTCTGGAGCTACTCCAAGCGCACCATGACGGGGATCTGGTCCACCCAAGACTGTCGTCTGCTGGCCACCAATCGCACGCACACCAGCTGCTCCTGCACACACCTCACCAGCTTCGCCGTGCTCACGGCCCACGTGGAGGTGAAGGTAGGCGTCCTCTCCGCGGCGCCTTCCAGGCCGGATCAAAGGGCCGGTTGTTCGTCATTCGATTAGCGGCGGCTGGCAAAAAGGCTGGTCTGAAAAAAAAAAGGAAAAAGAGAAGGAAGGAGGGGAGGGAGGGAGGGAGGGAGGGAGGAAAAAAGAGGCCACAACATCTGGAAAATAGATTAGACCTCTCCAGACTCTCCAGTACTGAGTAATCATACTTGGCAGGAGAAACTTTTCACAATTGATTTGTCATGCCGGATGATGACATCGGGTCGACCAAAAGAAGAAGAAGAAGAAAAAAAAACGCACTTCAAACATTCAGTCTCTGGAGGTTCCGGAGCAGAGACGAGGGAGATAAAAGCGGCGGTCCTATTTTATTGTGAAAACGAGTGATCAGAAGGTGAAAGTGGGCCCATTTATTTTGATACCCATGAGCCTCAGTGGGCGGCGGATGAAAACCCGTATTGTCCCGCCGCGTGTGGGATAAGCCCTCTTTGTCTCCTCTCCTTTGTCGCGTTAGGTTCCTTCCCTCACAAATTGGCTGTGGTGCCTCTGGGTGTCGCGTGACACCCGATCCGCTCCCTCCAGAGGGGGGAGGGGCGGGGTGCTGTGTTACTTCTATAGGCGGCCGTGAGGGTCATGGTCGGAGCCGGCTCGGCGGCCCTCTTGTGAACACACAGTGTGGGAGGGTGGGGGGGGGGCTTTTGAGAAGTAGATCCATCACAGCGGCGCCGTGTTGAACATTGCTCCCGCCTGCCAGGTTGCCGGGGGATGCTGATGGATAGCGCCGGCACACCTGTGCAACGCGGCGTAGCGCCGTGGCCCTGAACGCCACAGACCTCAGTCAGAGGGTGGGGGGGGGGATGATGGGAGTGTTGTTCTGTTCCTACAGTATGTTTCAACACCATGACTCACGTATGTTTCCAGCAAAGCCCCTCCCCCCCCTAAGCGACACACCGCCAATGACGGCGAATCCAATAATCCACACCGCCGCTCTCTTCTCTCGCCGCAGAAAGCGGACAGCATGCACGACCTGCTGCTGGACGTCATCACCTGGGTGGGGATCCTGCTGTCGCTGGTGTGCCTGCTCATCTGCATCTTCACCTTCTGCTTCTTCCGCGGGCTGCAGAGCGACCGCAACACCATCCACAAGAACCTGTGCATCAGCCTCTTCATCGCCGAGTCGCTGTTCCTGGTGGGGATCAACAGGGCCGACCAACCGGTAAGGCGACCGCCGCTACGGGCGCCGCGCGTTACCCTTTTTTTTTTTAACGTCCGTCGGTGTTGCAACGGGGGGATGGAATAGGTGAATGCTAAATATTTGGCCCGCAGGCTGCATTTCAAAGTGTTTTTCACTCGCGCTGTGTCGCGTGGCCGCCGCCACCGAGCACACCGCATCGTCGGCGGAGGAAACGGTTGCAGTCAATGGTTGACACGTGGATCAGAAATGGCAGATTTGCAACGTTCAAGTGTTCCCGGAATAAACAGAAAAAAACAGGAATTTCTCCCCGAGAGGCTGTTGAGATATCTCTTCAAGTATCTTTGTCCTGGATTATGCAACTTTGCTGGGAAGAGGCTCGTTCAAAAGATCTGCTTTTCACGTCTGCCTGTGAAATACATTACTGCTAGTTTCATGTGTGTTGTGTGGTTGATAATACAAAATCGTATTCATACAAGATATGTTTTTATATTAAACTTGAGACGAGTAGTCAACAATCGAACGTTAAGATTTACAACTACACATTAAATAAGGATTTTCTACAACACGTGGTGTTAGCTGTCAGATCGAAGAGCCAATCAGCTCTCTGATGTGGTGCCTCCCATCATGCACTGGGCCACGCAGTCGGCGGCGAGCTGCTGCGCTCTAAAATTGGCGGCCGCCTCGCTCTCGTGAGACCATCGCCGACCACGTGTGCACAAACCTAACCGGCGTGCATCGCCGGTGGTCGATCTCGTCTGGAACGAGCCGGACGTCCGCACTGCTCACGCTCAGCTTCCCGCGACGTCGTCACTGCGCTGGAGCCCTCGTCACATAAAGCGCTTCGCAGTAAGGATTGCTGACAGAGGGCGTGAAAGCAGACGGCAGCGTTGACATTTACGGTTACGAGCGCGGTCAGGTTGTTAGACTCCCCGACTGGCAAGTTGACCTAAATATGCAGAGTTGCCTGTTCTTTGGAGTCCCCAGTTGCAAAGCAAGGCATTTCCAATGCATAGTGCATATTACAGAGACTTCCTCATTGGCTTGTGTATTTGCTTTGTTGTAGCTTAGCTGATGTTTATGCCCCCCCCCCCCCTCGGGCAAAAGAAGCTGCAGTCCATCTCTTGCCAGGGAATCCTGCTGGTTATGAGGGGGAGGTTTGGAGGAAAATATAGAACGCTCACAAACAAAGCCCACATGAGGCGTCCGACCTGTGTTTGACCGTTGATATTAGAGTTTACACAAGACCCCAGAGTGTGCACACGCCACTGCCACACTGCAGCATTACCTCGTATGACCACGTGATAACACACGTTATGCGTCATGATCTGCTTGTTGTACTGATAGGAAGGTATAGCAAAGTTATAAGCTATTATAAATATATATATATATATATATATATATATATATATATATATATATATATATATATATAATTAAACCTAATATAATAATATCAAATATAAAACCATATATGGTTACTCAAACGATAAACCACATGAAACCTTTTTTAAAATTATTTTTAACTTTAATTGATAATGTATTGTGTATATATCTATATCTATATCTATATCTATATATACATATATATATTTATATATATATATATATATATATATATAGGATATGAATTCATGTATTATAAGCAACCAGTAATTATAAAATATTATGATAATTAGGTCATTAAATATGGCTTTATAATGTGTTTATTATTGTTATAAAGTATTCTGAATATTCAGCAGTGCTTATAGTGACCATTACTCAGTGCTATAAGCGGGTATTAACACATTATTAGTGTGTGTTTTATGCATTATAGACATGAATGCGTTTGAAACCCTGCAACATGCAGCGGCGTGTTGTAAAGGACTCACGAGCCGGGTCGGTTCAGATGATGCACGCTGACATTCGGACTGACCTTGGGGTTATTTCTGGGTCTCTGTGTCACTCTGAATTGGCTGTGTGTCATTGTGTGCGTCAATATGTCGAGGAAGCAATACAACGATCCTCATTCTTCGCACTCAAGTGAAGGCTGTTCAGGACTGCAGACGCTCCACGTCGGCCTTCCGCCTCCTTTAGGTTGACTGGTTTAAGTGGACTCAACTTCATTCCAACAGTGCTCTCTGCAGTCATTGAGGTCCGTGCACAAAAAAAATAAAAGAAGAAGCGAAAATGATTCCTCTAGTTTTCACCTAATTGCTCACTTTCTATGTTTCACACCCGCTACCCAAACCGTACCAGATTGGACTATCTATTACGATTAATGATGCATGGCCTCTGCCGCTCCGGTGGAATTGCGCTCAGCTTTTGCAACTCGAAAAAACGCGGAAGATGAGGAAGAACAAAAACAAAAAAATCTCAAGCTCTGAGGGGGAAAAGATCCAACCGACACCGACCTCCATCCGTAATGATGCACGGTGCAGTTTGGGCTCGACCCTCCGCATGCGCACGGCGCGCTTTCCAGTATAATCCGTGTGATCCGCATTCAATGTTGTGAACCAGCGGGTGACTCAGGATGTCTGAGGGCCGAGGGCAAAAAAATGAAATAAAAAGGGCATCAGCTGCATGAGATGGGGCACCAGAGTGCAGCCTTTACTGCATCGCATTGTCTCCATTTACAGGCTCCGATTAGCGCACGGCATCTTGTTTTCTCCACCGGAGAGGCACCTTTGACCGCTCTTTGTCATGTTTTCTCCACTGCAAGGGCATCATAGAGAGCACTTTGTCATGTTTATCTACCATAGAGGCATCCGAGAGGGAACTCCAACATATTTTCTCAATTCACAAGCTCCCGTTAGTGCTCAATATTTTGTTTTCTTTATTGAAAAGGCATCTTTGAACGCTTTTTGTCATGTTTTCTCCACTGTAAGGGCATCATAGAGAGCACTTTGTCATGTTTATCTATTATAGGGGCATCACAGAGGCAACTTTAACACATTTTCTACATTTACAGGCTCAGATTAGTGCACGGCATCTTGTTTTCTCCACTGGAAAGGCATCCGAGATAGCACTTTATCGTGTTTTCTCCACTGTAACGGCATTCTAGATAGCACTTTATCATGTTTATCTACTATAGAGGCATCCGAGAGGGAACTCCAACACATTTTCTCCATTTACAAGCTCCCGTTAGTGCACAATATCTTGTTTTCTCCACTGAAAAGGCATCTTTGAATGCTCTTTGTCATGTTTTCTCCACTGTAAGGGCATCATAGAGAGCACTTTATCATGTTTATCTACTATAGAGGCATCCTAGATAGCACTTTATCATGTTTTATCTACTATAGAGGCATCTGATAGGGAACTTCATCATGTTTTCTCCACTGAAACAGTGCCCTGGAGGGCACTTTATCATGTTTTATCTCCCGTAGGAGCATCCAAGAGGGCCCCTCATTGTGTTTTCCCCACTGGAAGGGCATATGAGGGCACTTCCTCATATTCTGTCTACAATAGGGGGGTCCAAGAAGGCACTTCTGCTGTATTTCTTTCAAACATGAGGGCACAGAGGGGGACAAACCTTGAGTCCACCAGTGCTTCAAACCTCACTCGGATGCAAGCACTTACACAAAAGTCACATGGGTCATATTTTGAGCTGAGACATTGTCCTTTAACTCCACCGGGCAAGGTCACCCAACCATAGTCAACATATACTGTAGGAAACCTTGATGTGTGCTGTCATGGCCCCACTGGAAACAAGGCAGTTTAGTGCTAAATTGCCTCTCCTGCCTGTTTCATTTTGTGAGCCGTGTGAATCATTGCAGACTGTGAGTCTTTGGGGCAGGAAGTGCTCACGTCCGTATCCTTCATGCCCTCCCTTATACAAGCCTTCAGGAGAAAACATCATTTACTTGCTTTGACCCTGAGTGTTGCTGAAATCTCCGTCTGTGTATGTGTGTGTGTGTGTTTGTGTGTGTGTGTTTGCGTGAGAGGGATCATGTGGCTTCACATGTGCGTGCACCGCCGTACTTGTGTGTGTGACGTTAATTACCGGTGACTATTTGTGACCCCCATTAACATCTTCGGCGTCTCTTAGCTCGCAGACGGTTAAGCCAATAATTCCAGGAGGGAAAGATGAAATGACTTTGCATGAGCAGCCACTCGTTGTCTTTCTCTTCTTTTTTTTTTTCCTACCTGCGTGTGCGTGCATGCGTGTGTGTGCGCGCGCCTGCGTGTGTGTGTAAGCTACACTGTGCGATCATTAGAAATGGAAATGAGTGACTCCCTCGCCCCCTAAACTCATTGTCTCTCAGACATGAGGTAATTGTCTCTCGCTGCAAACCCCTCACTCATGAAAGTCTGTCGGCTGGCTCTCAGTGATGTAGGAGAAACGCCGCCATGACGGGCCGCCGCTCGCTCTCTACCGGCCCGCTTTCCTCACGCAGCCCTCTCGTTTCTTCACATCCTGTTTGCCAACATTGTCAATGCGGTTGCCTTTTTTTGTTGTAATGTATACATTCAGGAAAGTCTTCTAAGCATCGCCACGAACCGGGCCGCACGGCTATGGCAGAAGAAGACGCAGACACAAAGAGCGGTTTAACAGAAGAAAGGTTTATTTTAAATTGACAAATCAGTAAGAGCAGAGTTCCCGACACCGGCCAGCTGGCGTCTGGCGGCGGGGAGCGCGAGAACAAACAACCCGGCGCCTTTCACCTGTCGCTCCTAACGAGCGCCACTTTCCTGACGACCCGGCCGGCCACGCCCCCCTGCACAGCTGCAGGACGACGGTCAGTGGCAGAGAGGGGTCATCACAGTGTTTTATCATCGCCTCTCTAAGGGGGCGATCACACCAGACGTGACTTTTTAAAGCGCAGCCGCTTCAAAAAAATGCTGCGACGAAAACTGTGGCGATAAAACTTAATTTACAAAATGGAAAAAGAGTTTTTGGGTTCACGATATTGAAAAAGGAAAGAAAAAGGAAAGAGTACGGTGAATCCCGCCATCTATTCTGTGAATTGTGTCTGGATGACGAGAGCGTTCAGTACTTTGGGCTGAGCAGCAGTCAGTTAGAGCGTCTCCTGAGTGTTTCCATCTAGGATTATGAAGCTCTTCGTCATTAAACACCGCTAACGTTAGCGCCTCGTGGGAGGGAAGCCATTTTCTTTTGACTTCCCCGCTGTTCACGCCACAGGAAGACAGGAAGGAGTAAAGCCCGCCCCTCGCTTCAGCGTGACAGTGATGAGCTGTGCGACTTAAAAGTTGAGAATATTTTAACTTTTAATAAGCGCCGAAAAAACGCAACCCGCAACGTTTGAAAGGCGCCGTACCGGAGGAGAACAACGGGTTTGATAGCGACACTAAAAGTCGCGTCTGGTGTGATCGACCCCTCACTTGTTCACGTTCCTTTCATCCGTCACTCTCCGCTGGTTTCTAACAATGTCATTTTAAAAATCCACTTACTCACTTTCAGTGTGAACATGTCACCCCTGCTTGGTACAGGTGGGTGCCAACGGTACGATTTTTTGAAATCTTTTATATATATTGGACAATTAGCTCACAGTATTATGATCATGTAGCTCACTTAAAACGTAGGGTTCATCACTAATGATGGCACAAAATCCCCAAACCATCCAGTATTATGTAAACTGATGGCCTTTCCCAACAATGTGCCATTTTGTGAGTGCTTTGTGTGTTTCACGCCGAGCCGCTGAGTCATTTTTGCTGTAGCGCCACTCAGTTTTGTTCATCGTTGGCATTGACGAGCACAAAATAAAATAAAAATCACATTGTATTTTCAACCGCGTTGAGCTGTTCGTCTCTCTCGGCCCTTTTCAAACAGAAGTGCGTTGCCTCTTCTGTTTGAAATGTGGACAATCAGCGGCGGCGGCATCGACTTGTCACTTCTATTTCCTCATTTATCTTCTTAGATAACTGGTAGATGTAGACATGTAGTGAAATGAGGGAGGGGGGATGAGGAGGGGCTCAACTCAAGCTATCTAAAAAGCGATTTTGAGTCCGTCTGTCGCGCCGTAATTGTTGTTTTCATGTGCGATGATTGTGAGCTCGCCTTCCTATTTGCCTTATCCCCTCCCTCCGCTGTCTATTCCAGTATCGGCGACCCGCTTGTTAATCCCTCACACTTCCTTCTTTTAACGTGATAATGTATTACTTTACCTTTTATTATCGCCCGCACTGTTAGTGTATATATTTCTTCTACTTGCGAACTCACTCAGATTAAATACCTCCTCTGCATTTCTGGTGTGAAGTGTTTTTTTTTTTAAATCCCCTCAACTCTCTCTCTCTCTCTCTCTCTCTCTCTCTCTCTCCCTCTCTCTCTCTCTCTCCAGATTGCCTGTGCGGTCTTCGCCGCCCTGCTCCATTTCTTCTTCTTGGCAGCCTTCACCTGGATGTTCCTGGAAGGGGTGCAGCTCTACATCATGCTGGTGGAGGTGTTCGAGAGCGAACACTCCAGGACTAAGTACTTCTACCTGGCAGGCTACGGCGTGCCCGCTGTCATCGTGGCCGTCTCCGCGGCGGTGGACTACAGGAGCTACGGCACCGACCGAGTGTAAGGACGGAGGAGAGCGTATAGCGTGAAGGGAGGAAACGAGGAGGAGGAGGAGGGGGAGGAGGAGGAGAGGGGGGATGCTGGAGAGTGCCTGCTGTCATTTTGGCTGCCACAGTGGACTCTGCGAGCCGTGGCACTTCTGAGGAGTCAATACGGCGAGGCGGAGGAGAAGGAGGAGGGAGGGGGAGGGTGGAGGCATGCGGACAAGCAGGGGATGATGCGCCTGCGTGAGGATGTGTGAATGTGGAAGGATTGGAGGGATGGGAGTGGGATGGAGGGAGAAAAGAGAGGAGTCAGCGTGAGAATGGAGAGACGGATGGACGGGATGAATAAAAAAAAAAAGGACCCACCCACCGAGAGGATACGCAGAGGAAACGAGAGGGAGGCATATACATTAAGAGCATGCACGGTTACGTATTTACGCACGCTTGACTTGTCCCACCTCGAGACACACGGCGGATCCAAGAAAAGTACGAAGCTCATGTATAATAGACCGCCTATAAATACACCGGGGTTAACATAATAAGCCTTTCACATGCGCAAGCCGTCGGGGGGGGAGGGGATGGAGGGATAAAAAAAAAAATGCATATGCACATTACGGGCATTATGTGCATAAAATGCATACAGGAGACCTTTTTTCCAGGACTGCATGAAATCATAAGAACTAATGGGGGACATTACTGATGTGGATGTTACATTTTAAAAGTTAAAAAAAAACATCTCCCGACCCCCCGACCCCTCCCCACTTTGATGACTTATAAATGAGCGGCTCCGTATAGAAAGAGGAAGAAATAAAGTAATGACGGCACACTATAGGACTGTTACATTATTCACGCGCTCTGTGAGGCCTTTTGTGTTTCAGGCCTGGTGGCTCTCCGCTAAGCTACACATCAGATCTCAGAGGTTTTGAAGATGTGGGGGGGTTGAAGTTAGCGCTGTTTAACCGTCAAGCCGCGCCGATCCGTATGCCACTTAGATCAATATTTCATCGTGGCGCTGATCACTAAAACATGAGAGTCTGAATGCCAGGCTCGGGATGAATAATCAGCCCGCGTGCCATTAGCTCACAGACTGGGAGACTTGCCTTGAAGACGGTGGCTGTGGGTCGGCGTAAAAAAATAAATAAATCAAAATCAAAACAACGGAGTCGCACTCAAATCAGTGGGAGTGAAAAATAATATGACACAACATGAAAAATAATGAAAATTCCACCCGAGCGATCCATTTTCTTCCGTTAATGGGCGAGGATGGACGGAAAAAAAGTAAAATCCAGAAATAAGTTTTATGACTCACTCATCGGTCCGACCCCCCCTCCCCCCCCCCCTCCCCCCCCCCCTCCCCCCCCCTCCCCCCCGCTCCCCCCCCCCCTCCCCCCCTCCCCTCCCTTTGGAAATGGCGCGGCTCGTCACGTCTGACACGGCGCGACACGAGACGGAAACCTCTGGAAATATCATCTGCCATGCCTGCTGTGTCACCTTGTCACCCCTCCCTCCCCCTCCTCCCCCCTCCCTCCCCCTCATCTCCCACTTATTAGCTGAGTCCCATTCGCCTCCCATGATGAAGGTGGCAGTGACTTCGCAAAGGAGCCCTAATGGAGGATACGGTGACACGGGCCGGGGACCCGTAATGGAGGGCCCTCTAATGCGCTGGAAATTGAAAGATTAATAATGCAAAAGCAGCTGGTCGTGAATCAGTCGGCCATTTTTGCTCCAGCGGCTTTTTTTTTCCTCTTCTCTTTTTTTTTCATCTTCTCCCTCCGCGCCGCCTTTCCCTCTGCAACCCGTTGGGTCTGACCTCAGTGGAGGGCACTCAGGGGGTGGAGGAGGTGGAGGAGGGGGAGGAGGGAGAGGGGAGTTTTTTTCGCCGCTCACCTGCTTGCTGCGAATGACGAGTAAAGATGTTTCGGTGATATGATTTAGCACCGAGCAGTATATCTTCTCCTACCGAATGCTAACCTTGTGGCCAGAACTTGCATGAATGTGTGCATGTGTGTGTGTGTGTGTGTGTGTGTGTGTGTGTGTTCATACATACCCCCTCCCCCCTCCCACCTCTCCTTTAACCTCACCCTCAGCTCATTCCCAGACTCCATAAATAGCCCCGGCGATGTGCGAGGGCTGCATTCATAACTCACTATTCAAATGAACGCCATGGCGTCATATTTTTGCGACCGCGGGGATGATGGCCGTGTCGTATAGATATATATGTGCCCTAATGGAAGGGGAGGGGAGGGGGGAAGGTGAATTTATCACAGGTGCTCATCACCCCCCCTCCTCCCCGTCCTGTGTGTGATGTGCGTTTAGTCCGTTCACTTCATCCCACAACTCTCTTCTCACTTTTTCTCTTTGTCCTCCCTCCGTCGTGATTCATTTGATGAATGGCGTAAAGTGATGTGCTACTTCTTTTTACTCCCCCCACCCCCACCCTTGCCTCCAATGTGTATGTGTGTGTGTGTAGGTGTGTGTGTGTGTGTAACTATGATGCATGCCCTGTCCAGCGATGGTAAATCCTCACTACCCAACATCCATCTGGAGACCGGAGCATGTTTATAATCCCCCCCCCCCCCCCGTCTGTTTCTCGTGCACGATGGCGCTCACTTTTGCTCACTCTCTCTCTCTCTCTCTCTCTCTCTCTCTCTCTCTCTCTCTCTCTCTCTCTTTAGGTGTTGGCTGCGATTGGACACGTACTTTATCTGGAGCTTTATAGGCCCTGCTACGCTCATCATCATGGTGAGATACACACACACACACACACACACACACACGCAGTAGTAGTAGTAGTAGTAGACCGCCACATGCAGGAACATATAAAGTTAATCTCGAAGCGGAAGGAAGGTCGCGTGGTGTTAACTCTCCAGTGGACACGCCCTCCAACGAGCTGGGAAACATCCGGAAGTAGATTAGGCGAAGAAAAGAAACGCAGATCGCGATAAGAACTCTCCAGGATTCATGTTGCCACTTATTTGCTGATCCAGGCTCTGTGCACCCTCCCCTCCCTCCCCTCCCTCCCCCCCCCCACCCTCCCTCGGGCCTGGCTACTTCATCACGAGGCAGCCCGTTACACAGCATGAGGAGGAAGGAGCTCAGTTTGACCGTTTTTTTCCTTTCAAATCAAACTGTTCTGAGGCGCCGGAGCAGCCCTTACACACACACACACACACACACACACACACACACACACACACACACACACACACACACACACACACACAGGCCCGACAATAGAATATCTGAAAAGCGGCGTTTGTGAGAGAGAGAATCAAAGCAACGAGGACATGTTCCCAATTAGGTGAATGTCAGCGTGCGCGCCGACGCTCTGCAGCAAAACACTTTTTTTTGTGGAAATGTCAGTCGGGCCATCGCTGAGCTGAGCGGGAAGCGGCTCAGGTGGGACCGCTCGGCCGCGACGGCCGCTGGGGGAACGTACGCGGCCGTTGTCAGACCGCCCTTATCTGTGCGCTACCAGGCCGATGGAACGGGCCGGATTGGACTTCCTGTTGTAACGACGACCCTCGATGGATGTAATGACTGTGCTCCCCCCTCTCCGATGCCCGAGCTGCAGTATTTTGGGCACATAAATAGCTGTTGATTGTGGGCTGATACTGTGTCCGCGAGCCAATTACTGCTGGATTGGGGGGAAAAAAAGGATATGCACTGTGTCTGTGTGTGTGTGTGTGTGTCTGACTGAATTGTTGTGGTGACATTGTGTCTTTAATTAAGCTTGTTGCTGCAGAATATTAACTTGTGCGCCCGTGTGTTTCAGCTGAACGTGATCTTCCTCGGCATCGCTCTTTATAAGATGTTCCATCACACGGCCATCCTCAAACCAGACTCTGGATGTCTGGATAACATCAAGTAAGGAGCACGTGCGCATGCAGTCCTGCCGTCACGCCGTCACGCCGTCACGCCGGGGTGCGGCGGTATATTACTAGTAGTAGTATTGTTATTATGTCTGTGATTCATCATTTTGGTGGAAATATGCTTGTTTGCTTACATGCCGAGAATCAAATCAGTAGATGGAGAGGTCTCGTGTCCGTTCAATGTGCTGTAGTATGTTAGCTTAGCTTAGCATGAAGACTAAAAACAGCTGGCCAAACGCTGTCAGAATCAAACGCTGTGCAGAAGCAGTGGCTGTATAGTGGCTATCCAGGTTCTGAAGCCTCGTGTTTGGCAGTTCGGCCCGCGCCATCTTGGTTTTTGGCTGTCGCCATCTTGTTTTTATGCAACCAGTGACGCAACAGGTAGGAGCTTAATTAGGCGCCCAGGAACTTTCATGAAGTGTCAAAGAGTTAAAGTTGTAAGAAGAAAACGAGGATAACTCTCAGGTTGGACAACGCCGTGGTAGCGACGGGCTAATCATAAGGTAGCGCCGCCCTAAACGTCCCCTGTTTTATGGTTTATTTGACTCTAAATGACCATAATGTACGAAATGAACATCTCGCTGTATTAAAGAAGATTTGAAACTACAGATTGAGACTAAACTCATGTTTACAATGTTTAAATAAAATCAAGAGAGATGCAGAGTCACTTTCTCATACTTTTTTTTAAACCAGAGAAGGCGCCCCCTGATGGCCATAAGAGAGAATGCAAATGAAAAGCACTTCTGCATTGTCTTCCCTTTTCAGTCCTGATGGTTGCCAACAAAATCCCCCGTGCCTGGACCTACCTTCAAAACTCAATAATTAATAATTAAGTTTGTTTGATCTGCACAAGTAACCAAAGAGTAAAAACATGTTTATGTGCCAGACTATATGTCAGCAGCCCTGCACTCAACCTCATGTGAGAGAGTAAATTAGTGTTTTTTCACTTCAGTTACTGAACCAAACAAACAATATACGACATGTTACCAGTCAGCCTTTTCTAGTCGTCACGCTAAACCAAGCTGCTGGCTCCAACTTCTGATGTGTCCTGTTCCTTTAAATCCAAATGTTCAACATGTTTTGTATGTTAGCGGCAACATGAAGACTTTTATCTGACATCAGTTCAAGATGCTCCGCGTCGTATCCATCATGTTATTATTCCCTGTCGTGTCATGACTCACAGATCCCTCAAGATAACTGAGATATGACTTCATTCTCATGGACTCTCGTCTGCTGAGCGTTGTGTCTCCTTCCTGTGCAGCCGGAGACAAAAGGCGCCGGTCCAATTCGGCTTTAGCGCGACGGACGATCGAGGCGCCGCTCGGAATCTGTCGCGTCAATCACGGAGCGGCTCGCCCCGCCGCTTGATTCGCCGTTTAAATATTACCGCCGTATGCATATTTAAAGACGGCAGTCTGGGGTTGGACTTCCAAGTTTCGTGAAACCTTCTGATCTTCGCTTCTGCGCGGGAGCAGAGGGAGCTCGATGAAAAAAAAAAAAAAAAAAAGGCCCAGATGAAAGACGGACAATCAAAGATTCATTCATGACGCATTTTATTTCCTCTTTTTTTAATGACTTTGGTTTGTCTCTTTGAGCACACTGAGTAGATTTTAATCTATTTCACTGCATTAGTCATGTCTTTAATGCGGTTCATTTACTTGTTAATCATCATCATCATCATTGTGCTCCCTTTTTTTTGTCTTATTATTTTCCTTTCTTTTGTTTCCTTCTGACTCCAAGCCACCACTCGTTGTCTTTGTTGTGGATTGGCTCCGGTAAGGCCTCCCTCCACCCACGACGCCTCCGTTCCTTCGGTTTGCTCATCGTCGTGTTTGTCCGTAGGAACCCGCCCAGAGTCCGTAGCATATCCCGAAATTAACCAATAACCCGTCTTGTGAGATGAATTACGTGATGGTGTGTGATGTGTGAGCCCCCCTCTGACCCATAAACCCGACGCGCTATTGAAATAATATAATGGGAACCGGGGGGGGGACTGTGATGCGACTCCGGGAAGGAAGAGGGAGAACAGAGGGATGAAGGGAGGTGAAGTGAGGGATGAGTGTACCCTTTATCGAAGAGGGTCGTCAGACGAGCTTTATTGGAGGTTCTGTCTCGCCTGAGCGGTGCCACAGAGGGCAACATCCAATCAATCACCGGCGGTCTCGCTCACTTACTCTCCTCCTCTTTCTCTCTTCCTTCCTGCTAACTCTTCTAATATCTCACCCTCTTCCCTCTCCTCTCGGACCCCCCCACTCTCCCTCCCCCACCCTTTTTGTCTCCCATCCCTCGCATGAGAGGTGATCGCTGTCCAGTCAGCCAATCAAATTAACAGCCATCATCGCGGCCTCGGCAGACCAGAAAACGGTGACCTTTTAGCGGGGAAATGTCATTTATAATGGCTGTAATGTCCCTCTACTTACTGCCCGGTGGAGCCCACACGCGCACCAACACACACGCACCAACACGCACCAATGCGCACACGCACACACTCAAACAGGCTGTCGATGCACGCACACGCCTCGACACGACCGCGTTCCCCTGACATTTGGCCCTAATGACTAACTCCTGCATATTAGGCTTTTTTTAAGAAACGGAGGTTTCACTGTCTTGGAAACTCGGATGAAAGTCCGTTCCATGAAAGTGTTGCAGTCGAGTCGCGCCGGCGGACTCCAGCACCCACTTCTGCCTGTAAAAAAAGGCTTTCTGATGCGATATACGCTGGGATGTAACCCTTGAAGAAGCCCCTCCCCCTCCCCACCTCGCTGCACTCGAGAGGCCGGTTGATGTCAGCCGGCTCCTGACCTCCGCCTCCCTCTCTTGAGACGGTATCGAGTGCGCTTTCCCCCCTCTGTTCTCTCTCTTTTGCCCCTGTTTTTTCATTCTTTTCGGGGAGGAAAAGCCTCCCGCTGTGTTACTCCATCCCACTCCCGCGGTGTTGGGACTCCGAGTGAACCCTTTTTTTCGCTAACCCACTTTCTCCCGCCTCGTGGTCCCACGTGCATCAAACTTGGCTGGAACAGCTTTTCCGCTCCAGGAAAAAGAAAGAAAAAAAGTCTCACGTGTTACAAATTGCAAGATGTACTTAAACGCATCATCCGACACGTAGCAGATGTCTGCGGGACGCTGGTAACGGATGCTGGCAGTTCTCCGTCTCAAGTCCTCCTCTTCCTCCAGGTCCTGGGTGATCGGGGCCATCGCGCTGCTGTGTCTGCTGGGCCTCACCTGGGCCTTCGGGCTGATGTACATCAACGAGAGCACCGTCATCATGGCCTACCTCTTCACCATCTTCAACTCCCTGCAGGGCATGTTCATCTTCATCTTCCACTGCATCCTGCAGAAGAAGGTGAGCGATGGACGAAGCGGCGCAGACGCGCTCTGTAGCATTGATCAGCGTGGGGGGAAAGGGGAGGGGGGAGGGGGTCTCTCATGTCGACTACCTCTCTCTCTCTCTCTCTCTCTCTCTCTCTCTCTCTGTCTGTCTGGCCTCCTGGCGGCAGGTAACAAACAGCGGTTTTTACCTGAAAATGACAAATTCCAAGATCAAGCCTGACATTAGGACACCGTATTAGGACCAGTTTTGTTTAAAAAAAAATTTAAAAATGAAGAAAAAAATTGTAATTACAGAGTTGAGGGAAGGGGGATAATAAGATTAAGGTAATATATTTGCGAGAAAAATCAAAGAATTACAGGATTATGAAGTCCTGAAGGACATCGCTGCTTGTGTTGTGAAGCACAGATTATGGTTAATGATGTCGTTGGAGAGAGAGAGAGAGAGAGAGAGAGAAGAGAGAGAGAGAGAGAGAGAGAGAGAGAGAGAGAGAGAGAGAGAGAGAGAGAGAGAGAGAGAGAGCTTTACTTTGTCTTTTTGGAAATGAACGCAATTTTGAAGAAAAAATCTCGTAAATTTGCCAATTTCATCTTGGAGCATATTCGTAATATACTTCATGATTTTTTGGGTTAAATTCAGTAGTTTAGTTTGTCGTTCCCTCGCTTGCAGTAGCTTCTTCAAAACCCGGACACAGGCAGAGGAAACGTGTCTTTTGGTGGTTCAACGCAGGATCCCCATGTTCAACCTCTCGCACATTGCTGCAGAGCCCGTCATATATGTTCAGCGTTTCTTGGTATCACTTCATGTATTTGAATGCCATGTGGACGCCTGCACACGTCCTGGGATGTTTCACGGGCGTCTCCCACACACTGTCAGAGTGTCGGGGAGCACAGAAGAGGAGGAGGACACGGAAAAGATGCTTCATCAGACGCTTAACACGCCTGTCTGGCTGCCGAGTCTTTCTATTCTTTAAGTGTGCAACCAGTAAACAAGTGTGTGTGTGTGTGTGTGTGTGTGCAGTGCACTTAAGCATGTGTTAGGCCATGGGATCAGGTGTCCTGAGAGAGACGGTGCTCAGAACAGCGCTGAGGTTTTCTTTGGCCGCGATCCAACAGCGTTTCTTTTTTCCTCCTCCCGAGACGCGCGGGGCGGCTCAGCGCGCAGCTGTTCAAACACAGCGCGCCGCGAACACAAGCCCCGCCCACCCGCCGGCCCGCCGAGCCCGTTAAAAAGCAATCACGGCCCTGTTTGTTCGAAAGTTGATTGGGATCTAAATGCAGATGTTCAGTGTGTACGCGCCGCATCGGGTGTCTGCCTCTCCAGGGGAGGAGGGGGGAGGAGGGGGAGGGGGGGGGGGGAGTTCATTTCAGATGGATTTGTGGCAGTAATAACATTTTGGGTGGATGTTGATGTGGGGGGAAAGGGGGTGGAGTTTATGAAGTTAATCTGTTAATGTCCACATCTTTTTTTTCCTGGAGTTAGTGTTTGCTCAAGGAATTGGAGTACAAGAGGTTAAAAGGAGGGGGGGGGGGGGGGGGGGGGGGGGGGGGGGGGTCGCTGTATCAGGTTAAACCGTTCCAGATTGTTTCTGGTTGCGTCACGTTGGAAATACGCTTCGGCGAATGTCGAAGCTCACACGCTGGAACGTGTCGGTTCCCGCGTGCTCTCTGAGTCCACGTGTCCGCCTGCCCGTCCTTAAGCCCCGCCCACCTCTTTTGCCCCCCCCCCCCCCCCCCCTCACAGGTGCGCAAAGAGTACGGCAAATGCCTGCGCACCCACTGCTGCAGCGGCAAGAGCGTGGAGACGTCCATCTCCTCCTCCAGCAAGACCACCACGTCGCGGACGCCGGGCCGCTACTCCACGGGCTCACAGGTGAGCTTACCTGCCTGCACACCTGGACGCTACAGCACGGCAGACTCTCAGGTGAGGTCGGAGAGAGCGCCATGGGGGGAGGGAGGAAGAGGGGGGGGGGGGGCTAGCTTCTGATGTTGAGAGAGAAAACGACCCGTGTTCAGAGTTTAAAGGAACAGTGTGTAAGATCTGGTGGGGGTGGCGATAGCGGGTGAACAAGATGATCCTAAGCTCCTCCTCCTTTAGTCCCCGCCCCCTTCAAATATTGTACTGCACACACAGTGACAAGTGCGGTTGGAGTGTCCTTTATGTCACCTGGGTCACCTGTGTGTTTGTGCGCGCTGCAGTGAGATGATGAATGACACCAACACGTTTTTTAAAGTACTAATAAAAAGCCCCAGCAGCATCGGGGCTTATCAATAACCCCGGCCTTTAATAATTTAGGGCCGGTTTAGTGCCGGGCTTCAGAACGCATCCCTAAACAGATGCCGTTAAACTCTCGCCGACACAAGATGGCGGACGCCGTAGAAGACGACCCCCCCCCCCCCCCCTCCCTCCCACCGACCCCTCTGCTTCATTACATAGAGATAAAAACACCACAGAGTCTTCGTTCCCGGCGATGACGCACCGATTAAAACATAGTTATGTGTATTTTATCCATAGTGTGTTACACACTGTTCCTTTAAAACCCGATGCTGACAGATGGAGTACACACCTCCCTCTCTACCTGCCCTCTTTTTGCACATCACACCTTCATATATTACAGTTCTGACTTCCCTCTCGCTCCTTCCTCCTTTTTTCTTCTTCTTTTACTCCTTCTCCCTCATGACTGCTCCTCCTCTTTGTCTTTTGTCCACTCCTCCCCCCCTCCCCTCTCTCTCTCTCCCTCGCTTCCTCTCTCCAGAGTCGCATCAGGCGGATGTGGAACGACACCGTGAGGAAGCAGGAGTCCTCCTTCATCACCGGAGACATCAACAGCTCCGCCACGCTCAACAGAGGTAACGGCGGGACGGCCCCGGCCTTCACACGCTCATCACTGTCACCGTATCTGCTGCATTTAAACGGCCGCACCGTCGTTTAGGAGAGCGGCAGGAGGCCGACACGCCTGCACACTCCTGACGACGGCGTTCTTGGACGGAGGGAGGACGAGCACAACCGACTCGCTCGACACCATTATTTTCTGCCGCCGAGCTTCAAAAAGCGAGACTCTCGGGGCTCGTCTTTTGAAGCCTCGGTGTCCAGTTTTTAGAAATAATGCTCCATAATTATCACGAGGCCCAAACGCGTCGGGGTTGCGTTCTCGGCGCGTTAGTGCGGACGTGCAGGAGAAGTGCCGCGCGTCCGACTCGCTGTCTGACGGCGGCGGTGAGTTGCAGAGCTTTTTAAAGTCGCCGTGCTTCTACTGTATCCTGCGCCGCTTCTCAAGAGGAAGGAAGTCGCTGGAAGAATGGATCCCGTCAGCGTCGCTGTCTGGGGGCGAGGGTAACGAGGACAGAGACACCTAGACATATTTTAAACGCGAGTGCACACACACACACACACACACACACACACACACACACACACACACACGCGCTGCCATTTGTTAGTCTGCGAGTCGAGGTGTGGCCCTCGCTTCCTTCGGGCCACTAATAAGCTGTTAGCATGACAGATTGATGCTTGAGCAGACACGGTGTGTGTCAGCTCCTGAATTATCACACACTTAGCGAGGCAGGGCTTAAGACCCCCCCCCCCCCCCCCACACACACACACACACACACACTCACACCACCCCCCCCACATCCCTCACACTTTAAAGTATGCTGCTACTTAGCCAGTAGATTTCAAGCGGCTATGTGCTGCAGCTTAGTCCTGAATGAGGATGAAATGAATTGGGAGACAGTAAAATGTGTTTGCGTTCTATATGTTGGACATAATCTTCGTTCATTTTAGTCGCGTGGGCATGTAAAGTAGTTTATATTGTATTAATTACTTTATTTAGATAGATAGATATATACTTTATTAATCTCCAAGAGGAAATTTGCTGTCAGATGGAATAAACTGAACACACAAAATAAAAGATAATATAAGAACAGCGATGACAGATATATACAAAATAAAATGTATATATATATATATGCATTTATTTATCTATTTATTATTTCACTTTTGTATTTATCTATTCATTTGAGCCAGATAAAGAACTCTGACGGTGCTTTCTCCATCCGCCTTTTTTAGTTTCCCAAATAGCAAACGAGTTTCCACTAAAACGAACCGAAGCGCGGCGTCCAACTCGAACGTCGGGCCGTTTTCCCTTCGCGCTAAAACCCGGCGACACTAGCGACGCGACCCCGAGGACGGATGGATGGATGGATGGATGGATGGATGGATGGATGGATGGATGGATGCATGCACGGGGTCGTCGTTCATCTTCTGCTCCTCTGCGGCGGCGTCATGTGTTCATGATCCGTCTCCCACCTGGAGAAGGAGACGCTCTGTCCATTAACTGTCCTGTCGTCCTGCTGCTCTGCTCCAGTGTATTGAACTGCAGCACAGTCTCCTCCAGGCCACGCTGCCCTCTCTCCCTCCTTTCCTCCCTCCTTTCCTCCCTCCCTCCCTCCCTCCCTCCCTCCCTCCCTCCCTCCCTCTCGGCCTGGTATGCGGCGGCTGCGAGAACGACTTGTCGAGCTTTTTTTTTCTTTTCTCGGCTCTCACACTCAAACTGTGTTTGCTTGTTTGATTTACTTGTCCTCTTCTCTCCCTCCTTCTTCCACACACTCACCTTTCCATCTCTCTCTCTCTCTCTCTTTCCCTCCCCCCTTCACTTACCTGCACTCTGCAACGTCTACGCGCTCTCTCTCCTTCAACCTCTCCCCTCTTCTTTTGTTATTTTTCTCGAGTGCTTCTCTCTCTCTCTCTCTCTCTCTTCCTCCTCCTGTCGCTCTCCCTTTTTTCTCTATCTGCCTGTACCAGGAGCCTCGGCTAATCATCTTATAACTAATGCTCTCCTTCGTCCCCATGGTACTAACAATCCTTATAACACTCTCCTGGGGGACTCTGCAGTCTATAACAACCCAGCCGTGGGCATGTACAACACCCAAGGTGTGCCTGATCTTCCTACTATTAACATATATAGATGTATATGGATAGATTTTATTTTTGCACTTCATTGCTGTTTGCATGCTGAATTCATTGTTTGCTCCTGCGATGCACCTTTTGGCCGCCGCCTCATCATGGCTCCCGAGCGGAGGCGATCAATCACACCGCAACAACCTCAATCACAAAGGACACCCGCCGGGGCGGCTCTTACCGGCACCGGAGGAGAGGGGGGGGGCGGGGGGGATTTATGGAAACGTGCATCACGCCGCATGTGTGCGGTTTTAAAAGCTACTTGGGAGCCATGATGTCTTTGCATTATTTTGTGTTAATGGTCAATTTCATGCAGCATGCGCTTCGTTTTCCGACGCCGTTCCCCGTGCGTTGTCTGTCGGGGCTTTGCATCGCTTGGCCCAGTGTAGACGCAGCACGCCATGTTTTGAATGCTTTTTTTTTTTTTTTAAATGCTTTTTCTGTGTATTAAATAACTAATGAACCATATAATAGCAAGTTAGCAACGAGGCCTCGGGAAAGCAGACTTTGATATGGAGACAGACAGACAGGGTTTCTTTGTTAAGACATTTCCCATCATGCCTTCCAATTATCATCCAACTGTTGATTCGGTTGCTGTGAAAGTTGCCTCTCTACATGTTTGAACTCACGTCTGTTTGTTTTCTCTCTTCTCCCTCATGCTGCCCATTAGCACCGTACCGAGACACAAGTACGGGCTAAATTTCATACCAATGCTTCAATAACATCGACTTCTTCCTCCTCTTTTGGTTGAGATTTCTCGCAGATTTCTTGTCTGCGAAATAACATTTTTTCTTGAGGACGATATAGACATAGTATTCAAAGAGAAAAAGCATTACAATTGAATCTCATTCAATTGAAATATTGCTAATCAAATGTGCAAACGGTTATCACTGAGATGCAATTTGCTCTCAAAAATTACCAAACACTTTGAATGTCGCTCCAGAACAAACTTATTCTGCCGTGACATTCTCACTCTTCTTGTGCGTGTCGCTGTCGTGCTGGCAGTAATTGAGAAAATAAAAAGTACATCTGAGGGTTCTCATGAAAAGAATTATGGACGCTCGGAGCACTTCTCCCCTCCAAGAAAATTACCCTGGCTACTTTTTAATCCTCCCTTCACAGCACACGCTACGATATCAAACAATCATTAAAATCTCCTCTGAGGATTCCAACTGGTTTTATTTGAGAAATCTTAATAATTCATCCTGATGAATAACTTTTTACTTTGACTACTTCTTCCTCAGAGGGTATCCTGAACAACGCCAGGGACTCCAGCGTGATGGACACGCTGCCTCTCAACGGCAACCACGCCAACAACTACAGCATGGCGAGCAGCGAGTACTTGAGCGACTGCGTCCAGATCCTGGACCGTAGCGGCGGCTACGGCACGCACGGCAACCACAAGGAGACCACGCTGGAGAAGAAGATCCTCAAGGAGCTGACCTCCAACTACATCCCGTCGTACCTCAACAACCACGAGAGGGGCACCACCGAGCGCAACCACAACCTGATGAACAAGCTGGTGAACAGCAGCATGGCCAACGGAGGTGACCGCCTCGGTTTCACTTCCGAGCGTTGAAAGGTTCCAAAACCAGGAAAAGGCCACTCGCTACGATAGTCCCGATACGATATTATCACGATACATTGGGTATTGCGATGTATTGCGATTTATTCCCTTTTTTTCCAACCGCAAATTGTCCCTAAAGGAAAAGTTTGTCAACGAAAAATGAATTGATTTTATTATTCCAGGACCAAAAAAAGTTTAGAATTGATGAAATAAAAGATCGATACTCGGCTTCCGTGCGTCGATACAATATCGGCACGAAAAATATCGCGATACTATGCTGTATTGATTTTTTTCTCCCACCCTTACGTTGTATGAGCTTTGTTGTTTACTGGCAACAGACAGCGGTGGCTGCAGCTCATGGGGAGAGATCTGTAACCGCAAGGTCGCAGGTTCGATCCCCAGTCTCCCCATAGTTCATAGTCAAGGTGCACAATCCTCCTTAATAGGAATGCGTTAAATGCAGAGAATAATTTCCCTCAGGCGATTAATAAAGGATATGTTCCTTTTTATACTGAAAAAATTTTGTTTTGTTTCTTCGCTATGAACCGACGTGACTGTTCTAATCCCCCAATATAACTGAAAATAGCCGAGGGTTTAAAACTGCAATAACTGATTATTATTTTTTAGTCATGTTGGGGCAGCTGAACACAACACTAACATATCGTCTATTACTTTTTAGGTTTATTTTATTTAATAAATAGATTTGTGTTCAACTCCTATTCATCCATGATAATCCCACTGGTCTATTCCAAGAAAACACTAAAGTTGTACACATAAAAGAATAAAATACAGACTTAAAACCGCAAATGGTAAAGAAATAAAAATGTAAACTAACACAAATGAAGAAAAACTTGTCGCCTATTTACAATCCAGCAGAAACGGAGAGACAGCATCAATTATTTAGAGTTGTGTTTCTAGCCACTTGGCAAATGCAAGTCCAACATTCGCTGATCTCCGCCAACTCCAAAAGGATATATCAGTCTCTTAAGCTTCCAAATGCTCCACTATGTGCACCGCTACTAGCCTTAGCGCTGCTCCTTGTGGAAACATGCTGCAACTATTTTCCCCTGCGTCCTCTTCAGGGAGCATGGCGGGAGGCAGCAGCAGCAGCAGCAGCAGCGGCGTCGGTGGTTGCGTGGGCAACGGCAAAGAGGACAACGGGCCCATGGTGCTGGACAACCCGGCGGCCTTCCCCCACGAGGAGAACCTGGGTTTGGAGATCATCAGGGAGGAGTCCAACGCCCCGCTCCTGCCGCCGCGGCCCCCTCCGCCCGACAGCCACCCGCCGCCTCCGCCGCCGCCGCCGCACAGCTTCTCGCGGCCGCGGCGCATCCCCCAAGAGACCAGCGAGAGCTTCTTCCCCCTGCTGACCAACGAGCACACCGACGAGCACACGCATTCGCCCAACCACAGAGACTCGCTGTACACCAGCATGCCGGTGCTGACGGACCTTCCGGACGGGCAGGTGAACGGCTTGACGGACGGGGAGGAGGAAAGCTCCGGCGAGCTGCAGCCCTGTAAGAGCGCCACCGCCCCCGAGCTGGACGACGTCTATTACAAGAGCATGCCCAACCTGGGCTCCAGGAATCACCTCCACGAGCTGCAGAGCTACTACCACATGGGCCGCGGTGGCAGCGATGGATACATGGTGTCCGGCAACAAGGACGAGTCCGACTCGTCGCCCGAGGAGCCGCCAATAGACCCTTCCCACCTGGTCACCAGTCTATAAAGCCGATCCAGAGACTTCTCTCCCTCCCCCGGCCCATTCTCACACTTCCAACTTTCCAACGAAAAAAAAAAAACATTCTGTGTTGTTGACCGACGGACTGAGCTGGCCCACCCCTGGATCGATATACTGTGTGTGACATTAACTGTGGCTTCGTGACAATTGGGTTTGGAGAATTCGCCGGTCTGATGAAAGCGGGGACTGAATGTATTGTCACAAATGGTGCCGAGCGAAAAAAGGCCGGTGCCGAAGAGACTTTTTTTTTTTCTTTCAAAAAACAGAAACGGAACTTTAAACCCTGGAAAGGAGCGGAAGTGGGAGGGGCTTCTGTAATTTCACCCGACCCGTTACGTTGATACGGACTCTCGGATCGACCGGAGCCCGACAAGTTCCCCAATATGGACCTCTAGCAGATCATAGCGTATCGTCTCCACTACCACCACAACGGGGGGGGCGTGGCCACAACAGGGGGGCGTGGCCCCACCGGCACCGGTTCAAAAAAAGGGAGCTGCCTGTCTGTTCGCCTGTCTGTCCGTCTCACTCTTGAAGACAGGTGCTGGGATGACGATGCCACCTCAGAGGTACAGAACTCCGGTGTTCGCAGCATAAAACTGGCTTTGAAGAAGCCCCGCCCCACTACCTGCCAATCAAGTGGAGGCTGTACCATACATGCCCTCACGACCGATCATCCCCAGAACTATTTTACTGGGCGACCGAACTGTCACCACATCACGCCGACGTTCTGACTTCCCCTCCACGTTCGTATCTGCTAAACCGGAGTTGTGTCTGGGCCGGTGTAACGTTCCTGCCAGTGTGGCGGTGACTGCGGCGACTGTGTACTTCACCGAAAACAAAGAAGGAAGATCATATCACGACAGACTGGATAAAAAAAAAATTAAAAAAAGAATGGGTTGCGTTTCTTCTCCTTTCTTCTGTAAAAGTTTTCAGTTATCAAAGGATTATAAAGAATTCACAAACTGTTTCTATGTATTGTACAGAATACAGATACAGATACAAATGTTGCGTACGACCAAGTCTTTTATTTTGTATTTTATTTTTAAGTTGCCAAACTTTTGTCCGAGGAGTCGATGAGTTCTGGCTGCGAGGCGACGGCGGAACGAGCGAGGAGCAGTTTGTCGTTCCTTCGTAAACGCAGAGACATTTAAGCATTCCTTAATTAATACGCATATACCCCCACGCACACTTCATTCTGGTCCTTTTATAGCAACAGCACTGTCACTTGCATTTTGCAAATCAGCTATTATCATATACTTTACCACTGTGTAGATGGGAAACTAAAGGGGCAATGAAGTGGCTAAGTTATGAAAGAGGCGGTTGCGATGGAAATGCTGCCATTTAGTCTCTGCTGGAAGTGGGTCTCATCTCATTTGTTCTTGAATAAAGCGTTTCCTTCCTTTAGGCACAAGCCTGGGTGAGGTTTTTTAGTTTTACCAGAGATAGCAGATATTTGGAGCAACACAAGAATGGTTTATGAAGCATATCCTCTCTATTGCCAAATGTTCTACCAATTGATATTACCTTGCTGTGCTGGTTGAGATTGTACAGAAGAAGAAGAATGCCGAGAATAAAGAAATGTCATTCTCCAAACTAAAAAGGAAGAAAACGTCCGCTATTTGAAAGAATGCCATAAACACGTATATATGTGAACTGAAGATGTGAAAGCTCTGCACTCGGTAGCACTGTCCAATGTGGAAAGCCAATGTTTACTTATTTAGGAGAGGAAGAAAAAAAATATCATAAGTGTATGAAGTGTAGCTTGCACATGTATCCCACAAGCCCCCTCCATGTCCCCGAGAGAAATTATTTATTTATCTGTTTATTGGTTTAAAGGCGACAAAACAGGCTTGGAGGAAAGAACGCTGGCTTTAGGCAGGAGTAAATAAAATGGCACTGGGTTTGTTTTATGGTTCTTTTTTCTTTTAAATTATTATGATCATGACTATAATTACAATATTATTGCTAATTATTTATTCTTTTTGTATGGGTTCCAAGTTGAATGATCTCATAACTAATATTTGTTGTAACAGTGAAAGTTGTTTGCCAACAAATAAATTACTGACATAGCTCTGCGGTTTTCCCGCCTCTTGAGTGTTTATCAGTCGCAATTGAAACTGAACGCAACGCTTTTAACTCAAATGTTAAACTCAACAGTGTTTCCTCTTCAGATATACATTTCCACTGCAGTCACTTCGATGGATGGATGGATGGAGGGAAGGATGGAGGGAAGGAGGGAAGGATACTTTATTGATCCCCTAAGGGAAATTCAAGTAGCTCAAGACATTAAACAAACATAATATATACATACACGCACTATTAAAAATGATTGTATGTCAACACTTTGCTACATTTGGGTTGCATTTAGGGAAAAGACTCCTTGCTCTATGGGAAATTAAATGTTCATAGATTAACATTGAGCAAAATATTTCCGAATGAGTTTTTGGCTGTCTGGCAAGTGTATATGTCCCAGTTCTCCATCGCCTCAAAGGGACAGTTCACCAACAAATCACAACGTATTGGTCCTTAGAACGGTAGTCCAGATTGTTTTGTTGCCTGGTTTTTGAGATGTCCGCCTTCCCTTAAATATAACGGCGCCATGTGGCGCTCAGCGTGCCACGCTCAAAGCGCCAAAGAACGATGGTTGAAAGAATGTAGTTCCTCCATGAAACTGATCACAACCAGGTCTGTGTGTGACCTTCAGTAGCTCAGACACGGGGACGGCAAGGTTTGGGTGAAGGTAATGGGTTTTATTGAGAGAACACTGGCGAGATGGTGGGACAGGAGGTGAGTGCAGGCAGAGCGGCGAGGTGGCGGCTCAACGGAGGTGAAGGCACGGGGATCCTGAGCTGAGGGAACGAGGGGCGAGGAAGAAGTCAAACACAATGTGAAACTTCTTACAAACCTCTTGTTCCCTCTGCCCAGGAGAGATCAAAATACTGGAGAGGCCGAGAGTCAAAGTACCACTGGAGGTGGTAACATAATCTGGCAACTGGCGAGAGGGAAGCCATTTTGTTTTCACGACGAAGGACCTGATGATGTGATTGAAGATAGGTGCCAGAGTCGAGGCCAAGGTTGTGGTAATAGGCGTATGTTTGTGTCAGAGGTCAACAATGCTGGAGCATCTTTCATCTGGAGGGACGCACCTTGCAGAATGTTATTCATACCCCGATGCCACCACAGTCGGGTACGAAATGAAAGCAACCCAATGTTACGTTTGTTTGCCTTTGCATCGAGCATACTATGGGACAGGTATGATCTCTGGGTCTATTTATCTCCAGTCATCTCAAGTATAAAAGGTAAAGCATTCTGGTTTGGGCTTCTGGATGGTGCAGAAACAAGGTTCAAATCCACAGCCGTGCTCTTGGTTTGGATAAGTTTAAATTATGATTACTTACTGAAAGAGAGGTAAACCATGATGAACCCACACAATGTAGTCCCCCGGGGAGGAGATTGTGTAGCTTAAAAGGGAGTTCTGCTTCTGCATACGTCGTTTTCCTTCTTCTCTGGAAGGCAAGACTGCAGCAACGACAACAGGCAGGTTAGTTTAGGTGCCCTCCCGAAGCTTCTGCCAAATGACCCACGGACTGTTTTGCATCGCCGAGGGTGGTTCATGTGCGGGGACAATCCAATAATCCAGAAGAGCAGGCTGTCCTTCTCTGAAGGGAACGGTCCGTGTGCATGTCCTTTCTTTTCTCAGAGAAGAGGTGGGCTGTTGACTGTGGCGCCGTTCGACATGTATGCAGCCATGCGGCGAACACAAGCGTATAGCTGGTTGGACTCAGATTTAGTACCTGGCCTCTGGGTGGTGGCCACGTGGAGGTGGAGACCTCGGGCATCCACATTGTCGTTCCAACCTTTCACACGCCAACGCTTTGTCGGACCCCCTTGGCGTCACTTTCTAACCCATTGGGTGGCCAAACACACGGTCGCAGTGAACTGAGGTTCAGGCAACAATACCACTGAGCACCACTTCAGAAAAACATCATGATTTGGTTGAAAATAAGGATGTAAACTAAGTAAAACGTAACAAAGTTACAGAAGAATTGTCAGGAACGTCACAAACTTAACTGAATAATTACGCTGCGAGGTGCCTTGTCCACCGGTATCAGACAACTCATCAGTATTTGTCTTCCTCGGGATGACAACTGGCTGGTAATCCCACGTTTTTGTGGTCCAAGAGTTTCAAGAGTAAGGTCATCGCGAGAATTGTAAATATAAATACTCATGTGAGGCTGCTCCATTGCTGTTGCTGGCGTGTTCCCGAGACAGTTTCATTGGTCTCTTCCATCACTCCTCGCTAGACGCTACACAACAGGTCTTTGTATCGCCCACGAGTCGTCATTCGGTCCCCTTGGCGTCATGGGCATTACATACAGTACATGGTACACTGCGGCCGAGACATGTGCCTCTTCCACTCGGTGCGTCGACTCAACATTCACACAGGACTACCTGCTTAATGTACTGTGGCGGTAGGGACCTCCTTTGGGGAGCAGGGGCTTGGCGTTGCCTGGCACTAACCGGCCTTAATGATTCCCCGGGTGGACGGTGGTATTTCCCACTTGAGGGATGGCGAGTTACCCTTTCCATTAGTTTTTTTTCTCCCTCTCGAGGCGAGGGCCGAGCAGCCCGGGCTCCTTTCTCTTGGCGGCAGTGCCTGGCGAGATTGGCAAGCACCTTGGTCGCATCTGACACATTTTGCTGGAAGCGGCGGTACTCGTGTGTGGCGGTAATTCACTTCCTCTTTAATTGTGAGAATAAGGACCGGAGGGAGTGGATCTGGTGCGCGCTGCCTCCGTGGATGTTGAAAGGCGTGATTCAAAGTCCTCTGTCTTGGTCCACGTGCTTGTCGATGCACAAACTCAACCCGTTTCCAGCGACGTGGCGGCGCGATGCCTTCAGTCGCAGCACGAAAAGCTTGTTACGCATTTATCTGTGTGAAACTATTTATGGGAAGAAAAATATATATAATGATGAGCGAATGGATCGCAGAAAAACAAATTTGACTTATCGAGTAGTAGATTTGTCAATAATGGAGTCCTGCGTGCATGTTTTTTCATCGGAGAACAAGCTGGATTTACTTCCTAACTAACTGGAGCCACCCGACACTCCCCCCTTCACTTTCTCTCCCTCTTTCCCCGCCACGCCGCCAGCAGCAGGCTGATTGAACCGGCGTCGCTCTATGTGGGTCATATCTCTGCAGGAGTGCTCTGATCGGTTAGTGCTGCCTGGCTGTGTTATCTTCCCCGCTCTCTCTGTTTCCCTCCTTCAAGGGAAGGCATTCAGTGTGTCTTACAAGGTGACACGTCTCTCAGACTCGGCTCCCGAACCGAGAGGCAGGAGACGCTGCTGCAAGGATGAGAATTAAAAGGGAGGAGGGGAAGAGGGGGGGGGAATCAATCTGTTTATTGTGTATGATTAATTAATGACTGTGGCAAGCTGGTGAGGAATCGTAATGTGGCACCGACAATGCAGGGACGACGACAAAAAAAAAATAGCCAAACGGAGCAAAGAGCGCACGACAGCAAATTCTTCCTGGAAAGCCGCTCGTCGCTTAAAATAGTCCTGAGAGGTTCAGAAATGTTCTCGCAGTTCTTTTAGACGAGGCTGAGAAACAGCAAGAGGAACTCGAGCGAGCCAGGATGTCACAGAGGACAATTATAATATATATATTAATATTTCAGAAATATAGTCAGGTATCAGGTGGGGACGACGACTAGTTGGAATTCAGTACATGAAGTTTGTGAAACAGTCACAAAATGCATTGATTTGGAGTGCACGGACGCCAGTTGCCTGTCTTTTTTTCCGTGTTGTTCACGGTTGGGCTTTAAATAAAGATGTATGGTTAAGTTTCAAACTATGAGTGATGAACGTTAGCGTTTCGGCAACAAAACCACAACCATAAAACCTCAACGCGGTATCGAACACCGGTCTCGTGGCTCAAAGTCCCGCGTTGCACACATCCGATATGAAATACTCCCTCGCTCCGTCTCGCTGCTCCGTCACATGGATGCATTTTTCATTTGCGCGTGTCCACCGCAAAGAAAAAAAAGGATCCCGATTGACTTTCCATTCGGCATTATTTTTCATCCCTAACGGCGCACGTCCGCACGTTTTTCCCCGTGGCTATTTCACGGCTCGCGACGAGAGGCCGCTCGCATCCTCCTCCAGCTTTCATTCTGCTAATGGAAGCAAAAGGTTGATTAATTGGCTCAGACGCCGATCACTGTGCTCGCTCCTCTCTCCCGGCGAGTCGTCCCCTCAGAAAAATGCAAATGCGACCCGCCGCGCCGCTGCGATCCGGCCGTCGCCGATGAATGCGAATGAATGGCACGGCATCAAGCGAGCCCCCATTGTGAAACAGATATTACATCGTGGTCCCCGTTAATTAAGGCATCTATGACATTTAAGGCCGAGTTTGAATTTGATTAAATGCGGAAAATCAGCCCATCCGTATACGATATGACATTTCAAGATTTCCATCCCATTTCCCTTCTTCTGCGCCGTTAAGCATCACGGAAGCTCGAGAGGCACATTTTCCCGTTCCGGCGGTCCGGTTTAGGCAATGATGGAAGACAATGGAATGGAACACATGACCTCACATTCTAGAATTCCTGTCATTGGAATTTATTTATTGGATCGATAGACGGGATTGTAATGGTGTCGCCCCGGAGATTCCATCCATCTCAGTTGACTAGAAAGCTCGCCGCGACAGGAAAGCTAATTAGTCTTCCCTTCCAGGCCGCCGCGTTAGCTTCTCGCCTCGCCCCCGACCTCCGGAGACGCACCCGAATGGACAGGGGTCCCTCCGTCGACCTGAGAGCGCCGACCGGAGAGGAGGCGTTCAACAGGTACGTGCAGGACACCCTGAATAATTCACTCTAATTGGCAAAAAAAAAAAAAAAAAAAAAATCTGTAGAAGAAGAGTGACAGAAGGGTGAGATGTGGAGTGGGAAAGACGGGGGAAGAGACTGGCCATCCGTCAAATTATTTTGTATTTTTTGAGGTCACACACACACACACACACACACACACACACACACACACATACCCATGCATGTCTAATTGGCTTTGGGATGGCACGGTGTTCCTGCTGCCTCTGCTGTGAGTCAGCCTCCTCGTGCCTTTTCTGGAGCGCGCGCCTTTTTCCACGGAGGCTCAGCGATGGCGACGCTATTTTAGGAACGCATTAGGAGCCCCGGAAAACACTGACATTTAGACGATCGGCGGGATGGCTTGGGAGAGGGGGAAGAGGTCTGGTCTCCAGTGTACGTGACCGAGACAGGAGGAGGGAGGGAGGAAGGGGTCGGTACAGTAGGCCAGACCCGTGTGAAATGACTTCCTGACATGGATTCATTTGCTTCTGTTAAAGCAGAGCCGGCTTCCACGAGCGAAAGAGCTGATTGCGTCTTCCCGAAAGTGCGATTCGCACTTAATTCTAAAGGACACAGCGGAGCCAAAAGGTCGGGATGAGGAAACACCGATTCCAATTAATAACATGTGGCAGACGAAGAGATTTACCGCCAATTTCTGGCAGCTCATTTTTGCTGTGGCGAGGTATCGCAGTGCATTTTAAACCCTGGGCCGTGCACTTTCTGTGATGACGCACCACCTTCCCTTTTAATATACATCCTTGGGGAGCCGCTGTCTTTCAGTTGAACGTTTGAGCCTCTTTTTTAGGCCGAAAGTGACTCGACAATGGAGGTGTGTTGCATCCAGCCAATGTACACAATGCACAGACTGTTCCACTTATGTTCTGGATGCTAAGCAGCGTCTGCTAAACCTCCTCTGTGCCTTTTCCACCTCGCTCTTGAGCTCTACCACCGCGATAATTAAATTGAATTACACATAATTGGTATGATTTTAAACACCAATGCTAGGTAATTGCATGCATCACTAAGCTGTAATAGGACTTGCAGCTGATGGCATGACCGCTAGGTCTGGTCCAAAGTTAATTCATTAGAACTTGAGAGATTTTTTTTTCATTTTATTTTGTATCCCCAGCTGACACGAAAGTAAAAAGAGAAGAAAAAGTGTCTCTGTCCACGTGTCCTCCATTGTAGTGCAGAGCCTGTTGGAACAGCACGCACTGGAACCCAGATAACCTCCACTTTTATTTCCTCACGGCTTCCCTTTATCTTCCACCGTCTTCATTTGGAGAGTCTTTTTTTTTCCAAGCCTCGCTCTCTCCCGTCTTCAGCGTCTTGGCCTTGGATTCGGTTTCGTCTGCTGCGGCTCGCGTGCGCTAGCTGGAAACACGGACGCGACAACCGTCCGTCGTCAAATGAGCCGTCGGTTCAGTGTGTCGGTTCCTTTGCTTCCAGACGTCGAAATGCAAAGACACACACGCAAGGAAAGAAACGCCATAGGAAGGGATGTCGTAAGCATCAGGCGAGAGTAATTAAATAATAATAAATCTGAATAATAAATACTTTGAGAGGGTGATTTTTAGAATGTGATGGAGAACCTATGATTTTTAATTCACCAGGTTTTTAAATATCCAGTAAGAACGCTCACACGTACCCCCGGCTCTGTTCTCCTTGATGTATTAAATCAGGTAACGCAGCAACGTGACGGCACCGAGTTTTTAATGCTTTTTTTCTTTTAAAGTGGGGCATATCTGCAATAGAGCAGACAGAAGTCGCTTTTAACTGTGACAGAAGCTTTTGTCTTTGAGGAGGGGGGGGTGTTCAACGTAAAAACAGTGATGGAAACGTGACGAAAGGAAACAAAGAAAGCGTAGCGTGAGGAGCGACAAAGCAACAGAGCAACGGAGCAACAGAGCAACAGAGCAACGGAGCAACAGAGCGGTGTGAACGACACGGAGAAGAGCAACCGCGGTCCAAACCAGGTCTCCCCTTCCTGCTTCTGATTGGGACTGTTAATGAGGCACAGCTGCCTTACAGTGCGGCCCTGATTGTTTGGTGTGTGTGTGTGTGTGTGTGTGTGTGTGTGTGTGTGTGTGTGTGTGTGTGAGAGAGAGAGAACAGGGGGCATTTGCTCATGAAAAGATCCCAATCTTTATTGTTGTGATACAGAACGGTATTCTCAGCTCTATACAAAATACCCTTTTCCTTTTTTTTCGGAGGGGGTGAAGGCTGTAAACATGGCCGCCCTTTCTGGCTCGTGGTTTTGTGAAAAACAAAAAACAAATATGGGCTGAATGTGGGGGGGAAGCAGCTGGAGTTGGATGACGACGGTTATTCTTTTGACTGGTGAACACAGAAAAACGATATGTGACACGCATCAAACTCTTTTTGCTGCCTCTTTTTACTTTATTGTTGCCAGGCAACCCACGAACGAGCGCTCGCCGTTAGCTTGACCCAAACCATGAGCGGTACCCCTACCTTAATATTTGATAGTACGCTTTGAATTAATAAAAAACCACTAACCCAAAATCTCAAGTAGCGCACTGATTTCCCTCCAGGCCGGCTGCGCTGTGTCGGGCTCCCGGTCACTGTTTGGTTTCGTCATACAGCTCCGGGTAGCGAGAGCGCTAACGATGTTGGGAGCCCTCCCGCGGCGAGATTAATTTTTATTTTTCAATGCAGAAAGCGCATCAATGTGTGCAGCAAAATGTTGGAGATGTTCTACCAGTCGGTTGTGGCCGGTGCTCTGTACCTCGCCATCGTCTGCTGGGGAAGCAGCATGAAAACAAACTTAACAAACTGGTGAACCTTTTCTGTTAGCATCTCTTGTGTTAGTTTTCTGTTAGCATCTCTTGTGTTAGCTTTCTGTTACTACCTCTTGTGTTAGCTTTCTGTTACTATCTCTTGTGTTAACTTTCTGTTAGCATCTCCTGTGTTAGTTTTCTGTTACTATCTCCTGTGTTAGCTTTCTGTTAGCATCTCTTGTGTTAGCCTTCTGTCAGCATCGCATGTGTTAGCTTTCTCTTACCATCTCTTGTGTTAGCTTTCTGTTATCATCTCTTGTGTTAGCTTTTTGTTACTACCTCTTGTGTTGGCTTTCTGTTACTATCTCTTGTGTTAACTTTCTGTTAGCATATCTTGTGTTAGCCTTCTGTCAGCATCTCATGTGTTAGCTTTCTCTTACCATCTCTTGTGTTAGCTTTCTGTTACTACCTCTTGCGTTAGCTTTCTCTTACTATCTCTTGTGTTAGCTTTCTGTTAGCATCTCTTGTGTTAGCTTTCTGTTACCATCTCTTGTGTTAGCTTCCTGTTACCATCTCTTGTGTTAGCTTTCTGTTACTATCTCTTGTGTTAGTTTTCTGTTAGCATCTCCTGTGTTAGTTTTCTGTTACTATCTCTTGTGTTAGCTTTCTGTTAGCATCTCTTGTGTTAGCCTTCAGTTAGCATCTCTTGTGTTAGCTTTCTGTTACCATCTCTTGTGTTAACAGGTTTTTTTGTTGTCTTAAATCAGCTGTAAAATGCACTAAAACAAATGATCTTTCATCCAATCAAATATTGTTGTATGTTTAAATATTTTTCATGTGGGCTTCTGGGTCTTTTCTTTGTCAGAATACCTCAATTTCTATTAAAGAAATAGTAAAATGAACCTCAAGAAAATCATGTAAATAAATAAAAAGTTGTTATGTTACCTGACTGTTACTGAGGGCTATTAGAACACATCTGTTGAATAAATTAGTTTTATTTATTTTTTCCTTGTAATATTATTAAGTATAATAACATCTATGGTGTTGCATGTCAACTTTAATACAAACACAAAATGAAAAGCAGAAGCCATAACACAAAATATAGATTTGCAAGGTTTAAAAAAACAACAACCAATCAAACAAATCTTATGTTTATAACTGCGTCGAAACCGACCCCAACAACACAAAGGTCATCATTTCAAACAGAGAATTTTACAATACAGTGAAAAAAAAAGTTTGTTTTATTTTGTTGAAATAAAGGTCAAAAAAGTCAAAAAGTCTTGATGCAATAAACACATTATAAGTGGTTCTTTTATGCGTTTAAAACCTACAACGGGTCGGTGCCGAGCCAACACAAGAGGAAGGTTAAGATGGCTCCAACATCGGCTGCAAGCAGGAGGATCCAGAACACGTGGTGGAGAGGACGTATCGTCCATGTTGGACACCCGGACCGGACCACCATCTGTAAAATAATAAATCACTGCACATGTTTATGTTTATATACACTTCATATACACATACATACTTTGCATTCTTTACTGTTTAAACTTAATTTCCTAAATGAATACTCTCTGCGCTGTGCATATCTTTCATCCCTGTTATTTTTATTTTTCGGTCTGTAAGCTGCCACTTCAACAACAAATTTCCCCTTGGGGATGAATAAAGCATATGTCATCCATCCATGAAGCGGGATAAAAAAAAAACACGCGGCACTCAGCGGTGCGAAACGCTGTTGTTGAAAACTATTCAGTTTACGTGTTGCATCGAAAACAAAACGCTGTGCCGCTTTCATCGATTCAGGCTCCTGTGGCGCCTGTGATGATGATGATGATAATGAACTTGCGGTGATTTAGCAGTCAGTCTCACAGACGAAGATGAATGGATTCCCGGCACCGTGACGCCCTCACAGTGGCTTTACGGCTTGATTCGTCCTCGTCTGACCTTTTCAAAACGAACGCCGTGACGTCCGTCGCCGGCGAGGTTGAAGCGTTCAAACGTTCTGTTTGACGGATAGAAAAGCTCCGATCAATCCCGAACTCCAATGATTAACTTCTCGCCTTGAAAAGTAGGCCCTCGGGAACGCTCGCCGCATTAAACACCACGGCTTTGAGGGAGCAAAAAAAAACACAAAATGTGACGTTTGACCACGAGTGCTGCGCCTCCGATGAAGCCAACGGAGGACGAGGAGGCTGATTGTTTTTTTGTTTGTTTGTTTTTTCGTGCTTGGCCCCGCCTCCTCACAGCTGTCAGCACGACCATCTGGGGGTGGCAGTTTACCTCAGTATATTTGGATTCTCAGGCTGTTGTTGTTGGACTATGAATCACCGATCCTCTTTTCTTCTTCTTCTTCTTCTTCTTCTTCTTCTTCGCATTTCCTTGGGCGCCAGTTGCTATGGCTACACCACATCGTGGCTCAGAGAGACACCTTGCGAGACAAATTCGACCGGTGAGACTTTTTTCTTTAGTCCGTCTTCCCCCTCCCTCTCGTTCCAGTTGGCCCTTGACATCGTCCACTCTTCGGCGCCGCGTGAATACACCTTGTGTTAAGTTGAGTGCGCATTGGGAGGTTCAAGCTCAGGGTTAATTCAGTCCCATTTTCAAGGTTTTCTTTTTCATTTATCTATTTATTTGTTGTGTTAGAAGATTGAACACATCCTTGATGAATATAATAAGTCAGGAATACTGGTATGTATGTATATACATATATAGATTCAGTCTGCAGCTCCATGGCTCTGACTCTCAAACTCCATTCTGGAGATTTATGTGAGCTATAGTTAGCTCACATAAATCAGTGAAAGCAAGAATACAGAGCACCTACACAAGCATCCTGGAAACAGAGTGTTTGGCTTTTGGGTGCACTGCTGCTGGAAGATGTGGGCTGAATTTTGGGTGCAAACATTTACAGGCTCATATCTCCATCCTGCACGTACCTGCATGATTTGCATAGATCGCAGATATTTGCATAGAGGCGGGCGGGTGGGTGGTCCGGGGCCGGTACAGTAGACTGTTGACAATACCCGGTGAGGGGGTTTGTGCGAGAAGTGGCTGTGCAAATGTTGGGAGTTTGCCCAAGAAATTGGAGAAGCATCATCAAACATTCAATTTGATGATATTTTCTGCTAGCATGATTACCTGCCATAATGGATGTGCCTGATTGAAAGACTGTTAATTAATTTCCACGGCCCAAAGACTTAAACATGACACAGCCGCGCGTGCTGAGCGGTGCGTTCCCATTGGCTGCCGGTCCTTTCCTCAGCGAGATGCCCCCGAGCCCTCCCTCAGCGAACAGGACAACACATTTGTCAGCTAACGGGAGCAGCTCATCTAAATTTAAAATGTAATTTAAGAACCATTCAAATGTATAAGGTGCAATGCACCTCGCAATATTAACAATTTACCAACGCGCTCTCAGCGTGAATGCCGGGTCACCTGGGAAAGATAAAGTGTGTGTGTGGGTTGTATTGTGCGTGTCACTACATTCATTTTGCCATGTGTTTTGAGGAGCTACGCCGCTTTTTTTTTTTTTTTTTGCACTTGTTCAACATCCTCCCGAGACGTGCCCCTCCCTCCCCCCTCCTCCCCCCACCTCACCCGATACTGCTGCGTGTTGGTAGTTGCGCAACCCTCAAAGGCAGGGAAAGGATTAAAAAGCTGGCTGTTTGCTGCAACATCCAAGGACTCTTCATTATGTATCTCCTGCCTCTTTTCAAATCACTGATGCAAGAAGTACGCTCTCATATGACAGAGAGAGAGCGAGAGAGAGAGAGACTATGTGTGTGTGTTGTGTGCAGGAATGAAGATCCTTGTACTGTTATGCTCAAACAAAGGTTTCCACAGCAACCGCATGCACCATTAGTCCCCCCTTATCAAAACTAAGGGATGAAGCGCCTCGATTACCCCTCATTCGGATGCACGCACACACGCACGTGTACACACACACACACACACATGCGCGCACACGGACTCCTAACCCTCAGATCTACAAGCGTATCTCAAGCTTTGATTGAGGATCGCTTCGTACAAATGCGACCGCTGGATGTCGAGGGATGACGAGAGGGTTCAGATCTCTTTGACTGAGACGAGACTCTCAAGGACAGGAAAGGGGGGAGAGAAGAGGGGGGTGTTGCTCTATTAGAAAACAATGTCGCAAGAGCAGTTTCTGTTGAACTCCAGGACCACATGTATACGAAATACTCTTGAAGTTTTCATTTGATTTTTTACTTTGTTTTTCAGAAAATGCTCCGAGAAAGTGAAACAACAAAATTGACCTTTTTTCGCTAAGTCCCGCCCCTCGAATGCAGACTGGCCAGTCGCAGCGGAGCATCGGCCAGCTCTGACCAGGGTCCGACAACGGTCCGGCTCTTCTCCGCGTGTAGAAGAAGTCTTTTCGTCATCGTGAGGCTAGTTGAATGGATTCGGAGCTCGAGGTGGTCGAACGTTGCTTAAAAACTTGCACTGTGATCCGCAGGCTTTAGCTCCCATCTTTATCTTGTTCGCTGTTTTCTGTTGTTGCTGAATCTGTTTGATGTAATGCATGTCTTCAAACATATATAAACCGCTTTTTCCAAATATCTGATATCAATTCAGGGCGTGTCGTTGGTGACAGTGTGGGCTCCATGGTGGCGCTAGCAGCTAGGCGGTGTAGCAGCTAGGCGGTGTAGCAGCAGGCGGGTCATTTCTGTTTAACCTGAGAATATTATTGTGGAACATTTCAAATGAAAAGCTCTGGCAACCCTTTTCCACTTTGCCAAGATGGTATCTGTGTTACTTAAGAAGCTTACAATCAGGAAGTACACAACAACTTAGAGAAGCATTAACTGGATTTTAATTTGTATATTCATTGACAGTCATTTATGTAGCATACGCTAATAATGAAATTTAATTATTCCCTTTTAATTAACTTGTTTAATCTCTAAATATATATGAAACTTAGTTTTTTACACAAACAAGTGATTATCTGTTTTCATTTTGTTTCCGTGTTTCTGTGGTGTAAACAATCAATTATAAACCTCGCCAACAAGCTCAGTTTCTCAACCAAAATCAAATGTATAATTAATAACTGAGCTCGTCTGCTTTCAATGTGATTCCAAGTCTCCTTTATTCTGTGGTTGCTACCGCACTTTGCGAAAATACAAGAATGAAAGAAAACCGTTGAACTCCAGCAAGGAAGAAGAAGCAGCAGAGGAAACACGGGGGTCAACGTTTTTGCCTTCAGGTCATGCAAACTCCCACCGGCACATCTGAGACACACACACACACACACACACACACACACACACAAAGGCACACACAGTCCTTCATCCATGCCTGCTGATCCAATCAGGCCTGGCACAGGACGACAATCTGGGAATTGCACCGTCAACAGAACAAATCCAGCCCGAAAGGATCCGAGCTCTCATCTGGACGGACAGCCGTCTCAGCTCATCGGGTCGGGGGCAGCAGACTGCCGGGCTGCGTACCGACGCCCGGACGTTCAGACGGCTGGGCTGAATACCAATATCATCCGGTTGCATCCGTCTGAGGAGAGCGGGCTGAATACCAATGAGGAAGGAAACAGGTGCTTCCACATAGATGTGACCTGTTTATGTCTTCAACAGATGTTGAGATGAGAAGTAGAAATACCGACACCGCAAAGTTGCTTTGTAATTCCTCTTTCATATGATTAGATGAACATATATCCGGTGTAATGTAATGCTTTTCTTTTTCTAATTGCTTTTTACTACTTATGGTTCATACAGCTATCTGACTGAAGGGGGGGGGGGGGTCTCTTTTAATTGTCTCCTTTGTTCCTCTGAGGCTCGTTTCCTTCTTTGCTACGTTAGCCACGTTCTGTCAATCCATCTCACCAGGATTGGCTGGATTGCCTCGATCCAGAAGATGAAGCCAACTGACTTTGTCGACCCCGTGGTTCGACCACCATTTTGGATTTCAGGGAAAAAGCTCATCCATCCTCCACAGCTCCACCTGCGTGGCGAGAAAGAGGGCGCTGTTTGTGTCGACTTCGTTTTTTACATCACTTACAAACTTAACCCATACTTATCTTAAACCAAACCACCAACTTGTCCGAAGTCTACGGGTAGTTTTGTTGCGCAACTCAACTTTAAAAAAAAAAAAAACCTACGTTAGAAAGTTTATTTGAACACAGAAGTTTATTTTTAAAAGATCCCCGAAAGATTTACTTTGAAAAGACAAGACAGGCGTCAGAAGCAGAAATTGTACGTTTCCTTTGAACACAGATTCATTTTGAAAAGACGCGATGGCTGTAACGAGCCGAAATGGAACCGCCGTCCCTCGACAGGTCCAAAATGGACGCTTGAGGGGAACCTGGAGCGACACAGTTTGAAGGGCCACTGACCAAGCGTCAGGGTTTGACGGGTTGGGAGCGAGAGCGTGTTGCCACCAGCTGGTTGGCCGTTTTGATTCAGGCTGAGATATCTTGATATCGAACGGGTTGCTGTGAAATCTGGCGCACAAACATTCATGTTGCCCTCTGGATGAATTGTACTAACTTTGATATTGCTCCTAATGATGTCCATGGAGGGGATCTCTTTGAACTGCATTCCCGTGGGTTACTTCTATTTTTCCCCCCTGATGCTCAATTGTTTTTTTTCTTCGGAGAGCATATTAAGCTATTCAAATGAACCTGGCTGGACTTTCAGATGGGGATGGATAATTATGAATACAAAGCAACCACACAGAAGCAGTGTACTTAGTGGATGTACACTGTACATAGCGTAGCAACCGTTCCCTCTGAACGGGCAACCCTGTCTCCAGCAACGTTGCGTCCTCATTCAACTGAAATGCACTCGTTTCAAAAGGGAAACGCGTTTACTCTCGGATCACGATCGCAGTTTGAAACATCTTGAAACGCGTGGTTAGCGTTGTGTATTGATACAAAACAAGAAGCACGACGAAGCTGTTTTTATTAGCTTTTACAAAACATCATGGTTTGGCTTGAAATTTTAATAAAAAAACAGAAGAACTCGTTAGGTTTAAGGAGCAAAAGTACTCGTTAGGTTTAAGGAGCAAAAGTACTCGTTAGGTTTAGGGAGCAAAAGTACTCGTTAGGTTTAGGGAGCAAAAGTACTCTGTTAGGTTTAGGGAGCAAAAGTACTCGTTAGGTTTAAGGAGCAAAAGTACTTGTTAGGTTCAGAGAGCAAAAGTACTCGTTAGGTTCAGGGAGCAAAAGTACTCTGTTAGGTTTAGGGAGCAAAAGTACTCTGTTAGGTTCAGGGAGCAAAAGTACTCTGTTAGGTTTAGGGAGCAAAAGTACTTGTTAGGTTTGGGGGAGCAAAAGTACTCGTTGGGTTCAGGGAGCAAACGTACTTGTTCGGTTTAGGGAACTAAAGTACTCATTAGGTTTCAGGGAGCAAAAGTACTCGTTAGGTTCAGGGAGCAAAAGTACTCGTTAGGTTTAAGGAGCAAAAGTACTCGTTAGATTTAGGGAACTAAAGTACTCGTTAGGTTTAGGGAACTAAAGTACTCGTTAGGTTTAGGGAACTAAAGTACTCGTTAGGTTCAGGGAACTAAAGTACTCGTTAGGTTCAGGGAACTAAAGTACTCGTTAGGTTTAGGGAATTAAAGTACTCGTTAGGTTCAGGGAACTAAAGTACTCGTTAGGTTTAGGGAACTAAAGTACTCGTTAGGTTTAAGGAGCAAAAGTACCTGTTATCTTTCTGCTGAACAAGTACTGGGTTCAAAACAGTCAACGGTCTCCTGCGTGAACAGAAGATGTTTTCAGATCCCTTCCACCACTCTGACCTCCTTCTTAACCAGACTCATTTGAAACTAATTTGCCATTGAATGTCACAAGCAAACACAGTCCAGGACCAAATAGATGTCTCTCGAAACATAATTGCAGTTTAATTGTATAGAAGGTCACTTTTAGTCCAAAAACAAAGTTTGCAATGGAGAATCACGGTGTCTGCTTCAGCCCACTGAGCGACGGTGTTGAATGGCCTCAAAGGAAGAGCTCACAAAAGCTGCCACTGCACCAGTCTGTGGGACGTGTTGACCAGAAGGCATCGTTGACCTTCCTTTGAAGACCTGGCCTTTTTTTGGGTACCACATCGGGATCACTCAGGTGGTACGAGGACACAAAGACCACAAAACCTCGCAGGTGTGTGTGTGTGCTGGAAGTGAAGCCTCCGAAATGTATTGAAAGTATAATTTACCGTTAGCTACTAGGACAGCGGCGGCCATCTTATACACAGTAGTACACTGCACCAAGGCTTTTGTACACTGTCTTTGCAACTCACAGGTAAAAAACACTGCTATGCAGCCACAACACCAACACACACACACACACACAAATAGCCTCACAAACACAACTCACCATGGCATCTACAGATTGATTGATGGCTTACAGATCTGCTGCGCTAAGCGTCAAATATTTATCATGCTCTCTTGTGGTCTCTCATCTTCTGCCACATGTTCATCGACCCAGTGCCTCTGCTGTCATTTCCGTGTGTGTGAGTGGTGGTGGCGTTTTACCTATGTTGTGGGGACAGAAATCTCTTTACAGAGTCACTTTGTAGGGATTTGCCTTTCTTTGTGGGGACAAAAGTCCCCATCATGTAAATCGTTAGTTATCAGGTTGAACACTTGGTTTAAATTTAGGTTTAGGTGGCGGATAAGGTGAAGGCTAGCGGGTATGGTTGTGTTAAGTTTCCACGAAATGAATGTAAATCAATGCAATGTCCCCAAAAGTCACTGAAGCCCGAGCGTGTGTTTATGTGTCAACTTTTGTCATCATGTTCTTATGGATTTGAAGGCGGACACCGAAGTTGCTGATTTGCTGCATGTGTAAAAATATTTGCATTAAAGCTTCATGTAGCATTTCACCATCAATAGGTGATTGATTTTGAGACGGGACGTAAACAAATGAGATCATCAACGAGAAGGACGAGAAACTCATAGCGTCCCCTGGAAGAGGATTTAATAGGGAACTGATTGTTTTACAGTACATCATGGATTATATTAAGAAAACATAAACTCATTTTGCTTTGTAATTAATGTGGAATGCCATTATGAGCCTTATAGTTTCATCATAATTCAAATTCCCATTCACTCCGGTGATGGCCCGGGGGTACGAGAAACAGCTGAAGAAATAATAACCGTTCCACTTTTGACCCGCAATCAACTGTGTGGGAATGAAACCGTTCAGTGTATTTCACACTCCTTCATCCAACTCTCTGACCTCGTTATGCTCCACACATACAAGCGCATGTATGATAACATGTGCCGTATGTGTGCGTTTTGCTGCGGCGCCAGCTTTAGCATGCTGGTGGAGGCCTGTGGGTCCAACATCTGCTCACTATTGGTGGGAAGAAAAAAAAAGACTCCAGTCTCGAGCCCACTTGTCTCATCTTCCAGCCACTCGCAATACGGCATCTCCGCTTCTCATCTCCTTCCTCGTGTCTTCTTTTTAATCCCACATCTCCTCCTCCTTGCTTCATCTAACTCCGGTCCTCATGTTCTCTCTCTCTCTCTCCTCCTCTTCATCCCCTCTTGAGCTCCCAAACTTAACATTTTATTTTTAATGAATCCATGAGGGGAAAAAAGAGAAAGAGATTGGAAGATGGCATTAGAATTATAATTGAAAAAAAAAAATGAAATAAATGGCACTCAAATAATATTACCATAGGAACCCCCAGGAAACAGTTTTTCAATTTTTTTGACATGGTCATAAGGCATAAATGCTTGAATTGTCTTGATAATGAAAGACACTCAGCTCTGTAAATATACAAGGAATAAGGAAATGTCGAGAAAGCCAGAGTATCAAATAGATGGTCCTAAATAACAAAACCCTTCAGATTGTAAGTGATCTTTCCCGCCTTTGCAGAACAGACAAAAAACAGTGTCTATGTCAAATGGATGTACTAATTTAGAAAGTAAATACCATGTAAGCAACAAAGAAAATGGACACAACCTTTGTTGACATGAAAGCACACACGATGTCACGGCTGTGACATGTTAGGGCATGTGAGCGTGCTCATTGTTCAGGTCACGGCCCGATCGGCACGACTCTCTCCTCAGAAGATGAATGTCCAACCGTAGCACTTCCCCTCCGGTCCACGCCGGTAAATGAACACCGTTAGCTCTGCCAGCACTTTTGCCATAGTTTGCACTGCTCGCCGTTAGCCGGCGGCTAAGCCGTTAGCCGGCAGCTGAGACGTTAGCCGGCGGCTCAACTGGCGCAATGTTGAGAGCGTTTGAGAGTCAATAGAAAGGCTCCCCATCTTGTATTGAGCATCTTTGGAAAGTGGTTGGAAAAACCCGTTTACTTTTTTGGAAACCGCAACAAGTTTGGCAGTAGCTTTTAGACGGAGCGAGTGTCAACCCAAATCAATACTCCACTGTTCATCTAGCCGCTTGTCTGGAGTCTTTCTGTCTCCCCGTATCTGAAAACGTGTCAGTCATTCGTCTTTTATCTCACTTTACCTGCATGGCGTCCTTCCGACACATTTTCTGTCTCACCGACTTAAACCCACTTGAAATGTTCCATTTTATTTTGGGATGTTTCCACATTAATTCAATGACCTTGAATGGCAGAGCCTCTACATGCCGAGCTAAAACTGGCACGCTCGACTTATCGCTGGTGCCACATGCCTGAAGTGATAATTTTTCGAAAATAACTGGTCAGATCTGACCAATTAATCTGTCGTACTCCTTCGTGTGATGCAAAAGTCGATTACGTTCATAACGGACCCTGCTCAAAAAGAGTCATGTGTTTTGGACAGCATGAAGTTTATATTCTTTACAACCTTCTCAAATCTAGTTCAAACTTTCAAAAGGCTTGATTTCAGAGTATAGCAAACAATACATTTGCACTGTTTACAGTGTGAACCCGAGCAGCTGGAGTCGATCAAAGCAAACATTGCTAAGTTTTTGCAAAACATAGCATAAGTGGGCTAACGGTCCAGGTGGCCAGCACAATACAAAAGGCATTTAAATTCAGACTTTTGCCAACGCCACAAACCGTTGTCTGCCCACATATTCGATTTATATCACACTGTAAGTTGGAGAGTCCACCAACACACACAAAACAACACCTCAGGCCTGACAGAGTCACGCCTACAGACACCACGGATCCCAGCAGGCACTTGTGCATTTAAAAAATACATTTAACCTCTAGGATGAAGGGAGATGAGCGACTGACAGCTCACGTTCTCCGGAGAAATACCAGAGACGGGTTTATGGATTTTCTAAAAATCAATCACAGTCTGATTTACTGGTACCAAAACAAAAAAAGTCAAATTAAATGGCAAAATACTTGTCTGAATACCACATTCAAAACTATACAATATGGGGTGTGAAAGATGTTTTACAGCTGCTTCTTATCCTGGAAACCATTGGCTATGGCTCTCACAACGGATAAGCCTTTGGGGTCAAGGGGCTATATTTTGTACGTGAGAAAACGTTGCCATGAGGGCTTTCAGCCAGAAAGGCTTTATTTTAACCCAAACCATGATCTTTTCCTAAACCTAATCAAGTAGGTTTGCTATAAACCTGAGGAGATTTCTGGCAGAAAGCCCTGAAGGCTAACGTCTCCCATGTGCCTATTTTTCTGGCGTTCCGGTGCAGCCAGCGGAAATCCAACTAAGACGTCTACTTTCCTCCGTTGCTCTTTGTTTATAGACTCGTCAGCAACTTCAGATGTGCATTTGAGGTGGGAGTTGAGACACGACTTGTAAGACTAGATTGTCACGAGTAGCTCCGAGCTAATTTCAAACCAATACGAAGCTAAATCATAGCCCAACGATAGCCGGTGGGCTCCGAGATTGCATTTCGGCCAATGTGTTGCGCCTTGTTCGTTCTAACTACAATGCAACCCATTCACGTCATTACCGTAGAAAAACGTAGAAAACCCAACCAGGGGAAGGAAGGAAAGGACAAGCAAACACAATACTTTCAACAAGGAGACCGGCGAGCATGTCCCAAAAGTGTTGAGCCATTTTAAAGTTACGTTAGTGATGTTTGGGACGCGTTTTGCGTACTTACGTTACGTCATTTGAGTTTGACAAAGATGGTTTTTTTTAACTAATCCCTGAATTTCCCTTCGAGGATCAATAAAGTAATTATCTAATGTGTTTGTTGTGATTCGCAACGTTAACCACGTGTTTACGGTGACAGTCGTGGAGTATTGGCTGGGCTAGCCAACGCGTTAGCTAGTGACCAAACTAGTTGGTACAAGAAGGTGTCGGTTTACCCGCTCCAAAGAGATCCAAAGAGATTGATCAGAACAGAAACCAGGACGCTTCAGATAGCACATTCTTGTCCTGTGGCCTACATTTTATACATATGCTGACAGAGATTACTCCTGATGTAATGTGTATGGAAGAAAAAAAAGGCTTTTTGGACCAGTTTGCGTCACATCATTCTGTAACACAGAGTCTGGTCACTAAACTAATGAGGTGTTTTGGGACCTGTATATGTGAAAAAAAAAAAAAAAAGAGAAATGTTGCACCAGAAGCTTTGAATTGGTGTTGATTATAATGACTTGAACAGACTCCCTGAGCTGTTTAATATAATATCTAAATTTAGAGGTGCAAAAATGCTGCATACTCGATGTACAGAGCGCACACACATTCAGTGAAATTGCATATTACCTGTATGGCTATGAACACATCTCTCTCCAGGTCTAGTCCTCTTGCTCCATCGTTTCTATCTCCCCTCTTCAAACACCCACACAGAACCACACACTGCCCCTCCTATCCTGACTTATCTGTACTACCACGCACATTTACTACATGGCGAAAGGAGGAATAAGGGGACATACAGAGAGAGAGAGAGAGAATGCAGGTAAGATTGTCTGAACGCCCACAAAACATGCATACATAAACGAGGCAGCGCAGGCTGAGATATTGACACCCACATCCCATCTGTCACACGAGAACCTGACACGGATAATGTCAATTTTCTCTTTATATGACACTTTTCTGAATCCTTAGCAAGAAAAGTTTGGTTACACCGTGACCAGTGTGACACAGACACACAAACAGACCCGCCAACACACCCACCGACAGGAATTTTAATGAGAGCGCTGCCTTGCAATAAAGCAAACACAATGCATTATTTTCTGCTTCGCGTGTGCCACAGCCGAGCTCTTGAAGCTAAACTTATAATGATCTTTATTCATCCGGCACATTTGTTGGACTATGTAGCTCAATGTGCTGTACATTTCAAAGAAAATACATTCAACCTTCCTTTTACAGGTTATTAAACAAACAAAAGTGGAAGGTATAAAGGATGCGTTTCACGATTATATTTGAAGTGTAAAAAATGATAGAAAGATCATTTGAAAGACAGATGTGGCACTCTGTGGAACGCACATGAAGTCCTGTTGAAAAAGAAAGACTTCAGCAGAGTCAAAGTTAAGTCAAACGAATGAATCGATGAAGTAAATGTAGTGGAAAGTCAGCAGTGTAGGGATTTGATGTTGTGTTGTAAAAAACAAAACAAAGACCCGCTCAGGTTTCTGTGGCCGGGCCTCCACCGAGCCTCCAACGAGCCTCCACCAGGCCTCCACCGGATCTTCACTGAGCCTCCACCGGATCTCCACTGGGCTCCATCGTGCTTCCATTGTGTCTCCGCCATGACTCTACCAAGCCTCCATTGTGACTCCAGTGAGCCTCCACTGTGCCTCCACCGGGCCTAAACCGAGCCTCCATGGTGTCTTTGCCGTGCCTCCACCGGACCTTCAACGGACTCCGCCGTGCCTCCACCAAGCCTCCACCGAGCCTCCAATGTGCCTCCACCGAGCCTCCAACGGGCCTCCACCGGGTCTCCACCGAGCCTCCACCGGGCCTCTATCGAGCCTCCATCATGTCTCCAACAAGCCTCCACCGGATCTCAACTGAGCCTCCACCGGGCCTCCACCAAGCCTCCACCGGGCCTCCACCAAGCCTCCACCGAGCCTCCAACGGGCCTCCACCGAGCCTCCACAGGGCCTCCACCAAGCCTCCACCGAGCCTCCAACGGGCCTCCAACGAGCCTCCACCGGGCCTCCACCAAGCCTCCACCGAGCCTCCAACGGGCCTCCAACGAGCCTCCACCGGGCCTCCACCAAGCCTCCAACGAGCCTCCACCGGATCTCCACTGGGGCTCCATCGTGCTTCCATTGTGTCTCCGCCGTGACTCCACCGAGCCTCCACCGTGCCTCCACCGGGCCTCCACTGGGCCTAGACCAGGCCTCCACCAGGCTTCTACCGGGCCCAGATGTGTCCCATGCCGCTGATTACACTCAATCAGTGTGACGCAAAAACGAACTCATTGAACGTTCACACCTGGCCACCGGAGCGGAGGGTGATTCCTAATCCCGTGCTCTCATCGCGCAGCCGCGCCGACAGAAGTTCACAACACTTTTTGTGTTTCCGATGAGTTTCGCGATGCGTGTAAGCGTATCGCCATCAAGGTGCATTTTCCGCATGGGTGCCTCCGCCCCCTCTCCCCCCGTCAGCCGGCTCTTCTTTTTTTCTGTTCCTGGTTTTGTGTGTTCGTCGCTGCTGAGGATAATCTCTGTGGTGAGTGTCACCGCCCCCAGAATCTCCCAGAGGAACACGGTGAACATGGATTGAATCCCAGTGCAGTTAAAAGCAACGAGCACACAAGGTGAAGTGACTAATGCAAAAATAAAAAAATAAAACGGGCAGGTGGTGAATCTTTCTGGAGAGCCGACGACAAACCTTTCATATATATATATATATATATATATATATATATATATATATATATATATATATATATTCTAAATTACCAAGGTGCAACAATTTCCACAGTAAAACCCATTTCCGCAGTAAAGTCATAATTATGACTTTCTATCCTATAATTTTGACTTTCCATCCCATAATTTCGACATTCTTATCTCATAATATCGACTTTCTATCTCATCATTTTTTTCTTTTACAGGCGGAAATGGGCTTACATAAAACACAGCAAGAAAACACACAACCAAAAAAATGTACCAAAACCAATACATTATATGGCAATTAAAGATTTGTTTTCATCAAATTGTCCATGTCTTTTATCTGTGAGCAACATCCTATGAAGCAGAGAGCGAGCTCCCCTCACCGACCCGTTCACAGCCAACGTCATCAGAAACACGCCGGCGTGTGTCGGCAACAAGAGGGTCAAGCTTTAAACATGAAGTTGAAACTGTTACCAGCTTCGAAAGGTCTGGTTGTTGCATGTTCGGCTGTCAGAACATATTAATCCAACGGAGCATTAAATCCATGGGCCCTTATGGGAATCCGCTTGAATATCTGATGAAGTATAAAATGTGAGAGAGACCACTTGTGTTGGACTTTACAACAAATCACATCTGGCCAGATCCTCTGTGGTCTAAATAATTACCTCTGTACACATTCACATTTATATCTATGTTGACTTACACTTCACATATTTCATATACACTACACACACAGACATACTTTGCATTTTGCACATTCTGTCTAAACTTCATTTAATTTCCTTACACTGCAAAAATTCAGCTTCCAAAAACAAGAAAAAATAGTAATAAAATGAGGGAAATATTACTTGAAATAAGACAAATTATCTGCCAACAGAACAGGAAAATTTGACTCGCCAAGACTTCTTGAAACAAGTGAAATGCTCTAAAATAAAAACTGCCTGATAAGAAGAAATATCTTGTCAATCAAAAAACAAGCGTATAATGCCTTGATTTAAGATATTTCATCTTACTTAGATTTACATTTTTGCAGTGTAATACACACTGCCCAGTTATTTCTATTTGTATTCTATTGTGTATATAGATTATATACTATTATTAATTTTCATTTTGTATATATCTTTCATCCCTGTTTACATATATATATATATATATATATATATATATATATATATATATATATATATATATATATATATATATATATATATATATACACACACACATTATATTGTATTTTGTGTTTAGTTTATTCATTTTGCTGAAGTGTAAGGCGTTACTCTGACAACAAATTTCCCCTTGGGAATTTCTATCTATCTATCTATCTATCTATTTATCTATCCATCCATCCATCCCTCCATCTATCCAACTATGTATTTTCCCTCTAGCTTACGTACTTATTTTAAGCCCAACAACGATGTTTTCCCTCAACCTCACTCGGTGGTTTTGTTGCCTGAACCGAACCCCGACCGCTTCAGAGTAACAACATGGCGTTTAACACACGCTAAGCTTAAAAGCAGTGCCGCGCTATTCGTACACCTTCCCATGATTTGGCCCATGCACAGCTTGTGCAATCACGTACGACATCATCATCATCATCATCATCATCTATCACAAACTCTATGTTTCCGTTCCCTAATTACGAATGGAAGTTGTTTTTGTCACACATGCTGCATCTTGGTCCTCTTTCAGAAGGCAGCTCATTACAACTCAATAGGAAGCAGCATCTTTCTGAAAGCTGCCTCTGAGGATACCCCCTGTGGAACGTGGAGGCCGTGTTACTGGACTGGGGTGGAGGACCTGTGGGAGTGGAGGGATGTGGGAACAGGGACTGGTGAGGGAGAGGCAGCACCCACGCTGCACCTCATTAAAGTTCTGAAGGGGGGGGTTCAAACGGAGGGGGGGAACCCAAAGAAAATCAGTTTGTTGGTTGTTGTTGTTGTTTTCGTGACAAATTGTGTATCTGCTTAAGTCTTTATATGTCTGAAGGCTTGTTTGCTTCCCAAGTAGATGTCGCTTTTTCCTGCAGCTCAGGTTTCTCCAACCAAATTACATTGTTGACTCACTGGTATTCAGGTTATTGCATTGGAATAGGATTTGCATAATGTAACACACACACACACACACATTGTGTCCTGTGCATTAAGCGAACGTTGAGTTGTTGCAGTGCCGTTTGTCTTCCCCCTGGAACAGAAGACATAGTGTGTTCACACGCCGCGCGTGTTCAAGGCCTCGCTTTATAAAGTTTGTAAAGATTTTCAAGAAATTCAGACTTAGCGTTTGGAATTCGCTCCGTTTGTCGAGAGCCACTCCCTCCCCTCAAAAGCAAGAGACAATCAGAAACATGTTTGCATCAGCGAGTGCCTACTGGAATCTTTTTCTTCTTCTTTTTAAATCAACATAATCCGCTGCTGTGTTGGTGCACTTGTGTGTGTTTGCGTGTTCAAGTCAACATGCACGAGTGTGTGTATGCACTCGTACATGAAGTGGGATTCGCCGTGTGCTGTTTCCCCTGACAAATCCCCCAGGTCGGCAGTTTTATTACACTCTCTCTCCGACACACACACACACACACACGCACACACACACACAGTCGCATGCACTCGCAAAATACACTCAAACACACACAGCACGGCAGTAGTTGACTCACTGATCCTCTGCGCTCTTTTGTTCCTGATACACCTGCTCAATTTACCACCTCCCACGAGCACACGCATGTACACACACACACACACACACACACAAACACACACAAACTGGTAAATAATCGCAGCGCCTCAAAACAGCTCAAGCAACTCAAAACTTGGTTCCCATGAGAGCCGCAGTGGGGGAGAGAAATAGAAAGTGAGATTGAATGAAAGTGAGATGAAAATGGGATGAAAAAAAGAATCCTTAGCGCCGCTGTGTTTTTTCTTCTTCTTTTCTTCTCCTCACTATTCCCATCTAGCTTACGTCTCACATCCTGTCTCACATCTTGTCTATTTTATTTCCTAAACATCCAGTTTGCGGCTCCTTTTCCCTTCCGCTCACCTTCCATACGTTGATGTTGTGGAATATTAATCCTCCTCTCTCTCTCTCTCTCTCTCTCTCTCTCTCTCTCTCTCTCTCTCTCTCTCTCTCTCTCTCTCTCTCTCTCCTCCTCCATGACGTTCACTCCTGGATCTCGAGGAGTCGAGCCCCATCCGGCCCGCTTCGCCCTCCATTTCTCAGGGTAATGGGACAAACGTGAACACCAGGGAGAGAGCCACGCCACATCCATTTTACATCTGCTACCGTGGGCCTGCTACTTTATAATATGTACCGCGTGTGTGTGTGTGTGTGTGTGTGTGTGTGTGTAGCCACTCCGGCACACATGCTAGCCCGTCCGCTTCGCTGGCTGCCAAAGCTCTCTGAGCACAGACGTTTTCCGATGCCAGAACAGTTTGTCCTAGTTTCCCACTGAGAAACTCTTAGAGCCTTTTTTAGGAAATGTGTTGAGGCACGTGCAGGCATTTTCAAATATAATATATATATATTATATGTTGGTGAAAGGCATGGGGTTGTGATCGGCTTCAGTTCCTCTGTCACTCATTCACTTGTTGTGTATGTGACATTTATGTCATCAACTCCTTTATTTTGTGTACGGCCTTGTTGTTTTACTTGCAGTGAAAGCTATGTTCTATATATGTATCAAGGAAAATCCATTTGACATGGCTCAGGGTCCTTACCGTCCTGGTTTGCCTTGACTTGAACGTTATTTGAAAAAAAGAGAGAGAATATCGAATGTGAGCTGAAGCCGGTCTGTCGCGGCGACATCCGCGGTCCGTCGTTCCTCCGGCTCAGTATACTGACAGTTGCTGTCAGTATCAAAATGCAAAGGGGGAAAGAGAAAAAAAAGAAAAGAAAAACACCTGTCCATCGGAAGCGAGCGAACGAGCAATCCATCGAAAGGGAACAAAATGCCGACAGGTAGAGCAGCGGCGACACGGGGGCCGCTGCCCGCGACCACGTCGTCTGTCAAATTCTGAACAAGACACCGCAGGGTAAGATAAGCGAGTCAGAAAATAAAGAACAGTACAATGGCAGAGAAGGTGTGGAGGGGGGGGAGCCTCCTTTTACTTTAGAAAACTTCTCAGACTTCTCGCAGCTCGAACGCCTGGCACTCCCGGGCAGCTCTCCTGAGCGGTGGCAGGAAGTCCGCCCACGGAGTGGCAGCGACGCGCCGGCGGTCCCCGGTCTGCCCGGGCGGCGCTGACTGTTGCCTTTACATCTATTTCCATCGGCCGTCCATCTGTCAGCGTTGACTAATTTGATAGTGAATGAGATGCGATAAATAGAAATAGAGGGCATTAGGGGCCTGAGTGAGTGATTGATTTCACTCAGACGTGTATCGATGAATAATACATTTTCCTCGTGCGCCTGGTTTAAATGCAGGGAAGACGTCGACCCCGGACAGAAAGTTCCAGGACGTCGCAGAGGGAGGAGGAGAGCTTCAGGTGAGGCGCTTTGCACCCATTTTGAATGTTATCGGCCGACTGATTGGGCCGCTGTCGTCCTAGCGTCGTGAGTGACAACGAAACAGCAACTGAACCGCTTGGTTAAGTTCAGAGAAAGCATGGGCACGGGCTAAAATAAGTACAATTGTTCTGTAACCTACCTAACTTGCGGTTAGGGAACCGAGTGTACGACACACAACAGTTGTCTCCTGGGTGAAGGTCCTGTGTTTCTCACCCCATCTTGACAATTTCTTGACATCTTGACAACAACTAACTGTTGTGAACAATGACGAAGCAGTTGAGCAGTTTGATGGGAGATTTGGATCATTCACCCCCCACAAGGACTTTTTGACGGCTTTTGATAATAAGCGAGGAAAACCAAACGCAGCAAACCTTCCATTTGTCCTGCTATGTTTAGCTAGCGAAGGTTCAGCTAGCTAATGTTCAGCTAGTTAATGTTCAGCTAGCTAATGTTCAGTTCAATGTTCAGCTAGCTAATGTTCAGTACAATGTTCAGCTAGTTAATGTTCAGCTAGCTAATGTTCAGCTAGTTAATGTTCAGCTAGCTAATGTTCAGTTCAATGTTCAGCTAGTTATTGTTCAGCTAGCTAATGTTTAGCTAGCTAATGTTCAGCTAGCTAATGTTCAGTTCAATGTTCAGCTAGTTATTGTTCAGCTAGCTAATGTTCAGTTCAATGTTCAGCTAGTCATCGTTCAGCTAGCTAATGTTCAGCTAGCTAATGTTCAGTTCAATGTTCAGCTAGTCATCGTTCAGCTAGCTAATGTTCAGCTAGCTAATGTTCAGTTCAATGTTCAGCTAGTTATCGTTCAGCTAGCTAATGTTCAGTTCAATGTTCAGCTAGTTATTGTTCAGCTAGCTAATGTTCAGCTAGCTAATGTTCAGTTCAATGTTCAGCTAGTTATCGTTCAGCTAGCTAATGTTCAGCTAGCTAATGTCCAGTTCAATGTTCAGCTAGTTATTGTTCAGCTAGCTAATGTTCAGCTAGCTAATGTCCAGTTCAATGTTCAGCTAGTTATTGTTCAGTTAGCTAATGTTCAGCTAGCTAATGTCCAGTTCAATGTTCAGCTAGCTATTGTTCTAAGCACTTATTCATAACAGCAGCAACACAATCAGGACAATCAGCATCTTGTCTGTAGCTTTCACAAGACTAAACTTAACTTTGTTCGTTTTAGTTTTCCTCATCTAATTCTATACGTTGTGCTAACGAGCTAAATGCTAGTCATTCGCTCCCAAACTGACGCATATTTACTTTTCAGACATTGGTTATTATTGATCTCTGTTACAATTCAAACACATCCTCAGGTAACGGTTGGTATGATATCTTGCAGAAAGCTGCTCCTCAGTTTTCATGCATGTGTATAACGAATACAGTCTTTTCAAAATAAACCTCCATCTTCACAGGAAACTACTTGGTTAGGTTTAGGCAAAAAAACTTAAAGATTAAAATAGCTATGGAAGTAGGGAAGTCACATGACATGAAGCAGCGTTGAGTCCTCGTTTCACACATATTTTGTTTATTGTTTTAATGGTTTTTACAGATACTATTTTAACAATGGGGCCACCTCCTTGTGTATCTCATCTCAGGCACAGTACATGATCACACATTATACAAATGTATCCGTATCGTAAATCTTCCTGACAAATAAATAATAAATAATGAAATACAAATAATCTCTTTGTTTTTCTGACTGTTGAATGCAGCGACACGACAGAATTCCCTGAAAGCGACATGAAAAAAGGTAAAAAGAACGAAAGAAGCTGCAGTCGCCCCCAAAATGGAAAAGAGGCTGCGACTGCAGAAGAAGACGCGTCATTAAAACCTTCCTCATATACCAGAAAGCCTTGTCAACAACCCGACACTCCTCGACAAAGACACGGCACTCAAAGAGTTTCACGCACCTTTCGTGTGTGCTGCACTTTCCCAAACTCTGAAAACTAGGCGTAAAAAGTGACAATGAAAATGCCGCAAAGTGACAAAAATACACACAGAGGCATGAAAAAAAAAAAAAAACTCAGCAGACTGACGCCATTATTAGGCTGCCTACGTGCGACCAACAAAATATCCTTCTGTTTTTCGACGCCCCGTCCTCACCAAACGTAACCGAGCCGCCTTGTGGGGTATCCGGCCATGAACTTGAACGACCCCCATCAGAAGGAGCCCTAACCTTAGTCAGCCGAGCCCAGCTGGCAGAGAATTACAATATCAGCGGCCCCAATCCCCTTTCTCTGGCACGCACACACACACACACACATGCCCTCAAAAAACACACACAGATGAATTGCATATGCAGGAAGGGAGAGCGGCAGAGAAAAATGCGATGTGTGTTTATTCATCCCCCATACTGCTGCGGCATAAAGAAATCACTCCCCAACATCCCTGCACCTGACCTTCAGTGTTATTAAGGAGCCTTCTTTATTCCTGACACTCACACAGCTCCTCCCCCGAAGAAAGCAATTCATCCATTTTCCAATAACTTACCACCCGAGGCAATTATGTCTGTTTTTCCTGCCACCTCTCTGCTTCTCAATAAAGTGCTCATAAATGGGGAGGGCAAAGATGTGAATCAAGGAAGTGATTTTGAAAAGATTGCCGAGTGTGTGAGGAAATGAGACAGTGAGAAAGTGTGTGCGTGTGTGAGAGAGTGAGAGAGATGGCTTCGTTAAAAGATTCGTGCGGATAGCAAAAGTGAAAAGTGATATTAAAAAGCCGGCGTTGAAAAGGAGGGAGCGCGTGGAGGTCGGGGGTGGCAGGAGTTGTGAACGCGAGGCGTCGGAGGAAGCGGTTGTTCCACTCAGCGCGCTCTCAGAGGGCTTTGGAGACGGAAAGCGTTTGACGGGAAAGTCGAGATGCTGGATAGATATTTCCTCCTCCAACCTCCTCGCTGATTGTCGTTCATCTTTTTCCAGTTACAATTTACGGACTCTTTCCAACAATACATCAAGCAACATATTTTATAACATGCTGTAGCACTAACGCGTAAGGACTTAATGATGTACCAGTACAACGGATGAAGTTTTATCGGCCATCATTGAAACAAAATGGCGTTAATAAAACAGACGTTGAGAACCTGAGAGACAACAATGAGCCTAAAGGCCTTTGCACACCGGGGGTGTAACAAATTAAAGACCCAAAAATGCAAAATACTCACTTGCGAATGTTTTGCATCAAAAATATTCATGCTTTTTGCGACAATTGCAATCCTTTTTGAGCCAAAAGGTTTGCATAGTTTTGCTCAACTCTGAGCAACATTGACTCTGAGCAACATTTCTGTCGGTTATCTGTTGTATAGCCAAGTATAGCTATTTTATTGAGTTTCCTGTTAGAAACAAAAGCTGTTTGGGGTTTTCAGTCGGAAGCAAACTGCAAACTCACCACTAGAGGCCACTAAATCCCACACACTGCTCCTTTAAATCTGTCCCACTGCAAATCACCCAAAAGGTGTTAAAAACAAGCTGCTGATGCTGATTTGCAGCATCAGGAGACGTCTGTGCTCCTCGTGGCCACGGTGCATTCCTTTGAGTATAATTCAATAGATCCTTTATGTCCCTGCGGGGGCAATTTGTATAGAAAACTAAGTGTGCCACTGAAATAATTTCACTGAGTTTTTCAGTGCTTGAATTATAATTGATTAATTTATTTATTAGGTGATTAATCAAAGTTGCACTTGAATTGTGCAATTAAAAAACAATTAGTGAAAAGAAAAAAATAGCTTAAAAACTATCTTTACATGTGCCAATTAATAATTCCACTTCATTATTCTGTCTTTAAATTATAAATAAATGATGGACTTTCAGATGGATTTTTAAAAGGGTTCTAAATGTTACATTTTGTAGTCCCTTTTATTAATGTATTAACATAATACCGCCGGCTTTGAAGTTCAAAGTGGGATTTGGTGCCATCTACTGTATCGTGGTGAAATTGCAGTTCACGACCCGTTGAAACTTTACAGAGTTTGTGAGAAGAAGAACGACGGTAGCCATTGTTTGAAATGTCCATCCTGGGCTTCTGTAGAAAACAGCAGACTCTGGGAAGAGGACCCGCCCCGTACATGAATATCTCATTCGATGGTGACGATTCATATTTGGGAAAACTATTTAATTCCATTTCTGCCAATAGATCCCGCTGGAATACTTCACATTTTACAAAAATCAAATGAGGTCCAGTCGAGGTCACGTTCTGTAACTATTGCCCTTCATTCAATTGACTCTGTCGAAAAAATGCTTAGCAATCATTTCGAATGCCGGATGAAAAGAAAATCACACCCAAACAACTTCACCGCGACAAATTAAAAATTTAGAATTAAAATATTGCTAAATAAACCAACAAAATCCTCACATCAGAGTCATAATCCACTGCGCCGCAGACTCCACATTTGGAGACTTTGGACGCAAACTTTTTTGATCAGGCACGTAATTATAGGAGGAGTAATTAATACACAAAAATATTGATTTTGGGTGACGTGTGCCTCTAATATTAATCACTGTGTCGTCTCGACAATTATTGTCTCATTAGTGTGCTACTCCCACGGCAGTAGCTCTTACCTCCTTCCCCGGGGTGACTTGTTTACAGGTGGAGCTCTCCAGACTCACAATACACACAACAGAACATCACTGCTGCCGACGCCACACGCCACCGCCAGGGCTTACACGGGAAAAGAGAGAGAGAGAGAGAGAGAGCAACACATCGGCAGTGCTAACAGTGCAAAATGAAGCGCTAGCGTGACTTCAGTCAGAAGACCACACTCCTGCATGCCTGAGCCCGTAATTTATTTCTTATACACCTGCCAATCACTTCTCACGCAGGCTCACTCATTATTTCCTCTCTGTCATTTTTTCAGCGCCGTCAATCACGACATCAGCGGTTTGAATCAGCTCGACCCAGGAAGCGCAACGACACAATGACATCCTCAGCCCGTCATCTCGCTGTGCAGGGACAGCGGCGGCGGCTGCAAGCGCCCGCATGAGACCGATGCAGAGGAAGCGGCGTGCGCTAAAGGCCCGGTTATGGCAGGAAAAGAAAAAAGAGAAGGTCGTCTCATCGGGCCCCAAATCACTGAACAAATCCCACTGCTGCTTCCCCCTCTGCGTCCACACTTATCCGTGACCTTGGCTTCGTTTTTTTTCATCAAACCCTCTCTCTTGCCCGCCTACGCCGCTCCCTCTCCTCCTCTGCCTCTTAAACGCTCATCTTCGCCTTCATCACCTCTCGACTGGACTACTGCAGCGGCGTCCTGTTCGGCACGTCCACCAAAAGACACCAACGAACTACAATACAGTCAGAACTCAGCTGCCCAGAAACATCCTAAAGTACAAGCCTGCAAAACCTCCACTGGCTCCCCATACAGCTAAGAATCCAGTTCAACCTCGCCCCCAAAACCTCAGATCCACCGACCCCAACACACACACACACACACTCGGCATGGGCCCTGAGGGGCGGGGCCTTCTCCATTGCTGGCCCCTCCCTCTTGAACTCTCTCCCCCATCACCTCAGATGTTCTCCATCACTCCCCCGCATTCAAAACTGCACTTAAAACTCATTTATCTGCTTTTAACCTTTCTTCTTACTCTTATGATGTCATCCCTGTGCCTTGTTTGTATTGTTGTTGCTTTTGTTGTTTCTGTTCTTACCATGTAAAGGGCCTCTGAGTACCTTTTCAAAGCGCTGTACAAAATAAATGTATTATTATTCATGAGCTCTGATAACAACACACACGCACACACACAGAGGGTGAGCGACTTTACTCGCTGCTCAAGTAGATACAACTCCAATATATCTTAGCAAACAGCTGATTTCTGCTATATTAATGTTTCATTTCAAATGCAGCTTCTTTAACTTTAACAAAAGGGGAGAGAGAGAAAGAAGTGAATTTCAGAGACAGAGTTTGCTTGAATAAACATGTGGCATGCGACAGCCCCGCCGTAAAGGAAACAAACACAACACTATTTTAAGTGTCATACCGATTTGCTGATCCCAAAGGAACAGAAAAGATAAGGTGTCAATAATGTCGCCATGGCAAGTGAAGTGTGTAAATACTCACGTTCACACATCACAGATGAAGAGATTCGCAGGAAGAGAAATGCCAAGGTACATATTTTCATGCAACTTTCCTTCAGCTGTAATTTTCTTTGTCTTTCTCCCTCTGGAACACACACACACACACACACACACACACACACAGACACACACAGACAAACACAAATCACTTATGACCCCTTCATACTCTCATGTATTGATGCCAAAAGTGCCTGGTGATAGCTGGGACGTGATATGTTAGACCCTGTGTGTAAAGTGGTTGTGTGTGGATGCAGGCTTTTACACACACACACACGTACACACACATCCATACATACATAGAGAACAATATACACACCCGGCACTGAATGAGCAGTTTATTGCAGGATCTCCCTGAAGGGTCTGCGGCTGCATGTGCTCGACGTGCCGCGGAAGCTCCAATCAAGACGCAGTGAGAAGGTGAGTGTGGGAGGAGGGAGGAACGCTGGATGGAGCAATCATCTCCTCATGGTGACGGAGACATCTCGAATGGAAGAGAGCTGGATCCTCCACATTCAGACGCCGGAGCCAGAACGACAACTTCACACGACTTTGTTGCAATTAATATGAATGAAAAATGACTTCAACCCCCCCCCCCTCTCCCTTCAGGCTATATTCATGGCCCCACGAGCAGCGTGGCAGTTCGGTCCCTCGCAAATATCCGCCAGATTGACGGGACATTTTGTTCAGATATTGGCGACCCCTTTGAGTTTCCTCCAGCGCCACTGTGAGGTTTTACCTTGTTTGTGTTAAAAGGAAATGTCACAACAGCCAATTGGTTTAATTTCTCGGCTGGCTCCATGTCAGGACAATATTTTTAATTTAGAAAAAGCAAATCCCAACAGCTTACTTCCCACACAGCCAGGGATGTAGCTAAATGCAATTATTAGTTTTGGGGATATTGAAGTAAAAAAACATCATATTTTAATTTGGTCAGCACATTGGTCAAATACTTTTTTCCCAACTGCCACTCCTGAGCTAATGAGCAAATGTTAGCAAGCTAAGATTTAGCGTGAACATGGCGCTAAATATCTGTGTATTAGCTCGCTAGCTTGCGCTGCTAGCTTGCGCTGCAATACCTCTCTTCTTTCCAGAGCTGTGGTGGAGGTATTGCAGGCTAATCCACATTATGGACATTGCAGCTTCTGTTGTTCTTTCTGCTGGTACATCACTTGATAGCTCACAAGCTAGCTTGCGTTGCTAGCTCGCAAGCTAGCACTGACCTGTAGTGCAGACCTGTTTTCCTTGGGTAAGTGTGGTGGCATCGTCGGTGGTTGAATTTTGTCCATCAGCCGATATTCAACCCAATACTTATTACTTGTGAATGAAAATATATACATTTTGCTCAAACGTTGATAAAAACGGCTAAAAAGAGAGTGAATTTTGGACCGACTCATGGCTCAAAATTAATGCTAAATTTTGCTAATGTGCCATATCGGCTTTATAAGGTGATAATGTTAGATGTTTGTTCCGCTGCGCCCAACTGGACAATTCAATAGTTTATTGCAGTGTTAAAAAAGAACAGTAAGCCTCTTTATTTAATGATACACATTAGAGCAAAGGGATGGATAACACAACGAACAAGGGGGCTGTACTAATATGCAGGTGCGTATGGAAAGCACAAGACCTCCATAAACTAAACAAAAATGTCAACGGTATCTTTGTTTTTCAGTTCTTCTGATACATAAATCTTAAAATGTCCCATGAGGCGGAATACCAGGTCTCGGGTGCAAACTATTGAATTTACCACAGATTTACCCAATCCAGTAGATTATGTAATTCAAGGCATTTTATCATATATTATTTGACAAAACGTCCAAGGATTTGCAATTGATATATATAATGATACAATATAGTGATAGAATATCTTCATGATTCATGTGGTCGAGGTTTGCAAAAGAAGCTGGCAGAGTGCCGAAATTCATCAAGCCCATGAGTATTTATTCCAAATAAGAATATGGGCTGGAATATGAATTTGGATCTACGATATAATATATTCATTTTGTGCTCGTGGTACATACAAAATGTTACCTACTGCCCTCGTGAATATAATCTAAACAGCAGGGATACTGGATGGAAATTGAATCTCTTTCTTTATTTTCTAGAGGGATGCCTTTAAATGATCCATAATGTCCAACCTAAACAGCTTACGTAGCTATGGTGCTTGCCTCATTATTGGATATGATAAGAGGAGAAATTTGTAGTACCAGGGGTAGCAGATTGTACGTCATTATTCAATTGGTTTTCCATTATGAAAAGGGAAGAGCATTATGAGAGGCAGGGGAAGTAATGTTTGCTCGTTGTTGTTACGGGAATTTCTGAATAAATCCAGCACACAAACACAGACATACACAGACACACACGCAAGCACATACACACTCACCAAATGACTGACTGTTGCCAGAACATCTAGTCTAGTTGGTCGAGTAGGAAAGCCACAATGATCCCTCCTAGAACACAAGAGGGATTCACAAAAACGTGAGTGAGTGGGCCCAGAACGGAAATAGATGAGTGGATATGAGTGGCTTCATTAAAACTGTGCCATTTTTGTCATTTTATGACTATTAGCTGTTCTCCAGGTGTAGTAACACTACTAATAAAGCAGTGCTAAGCCACGGACGAACCAATCACTCTCACCGCAGTAAATAACCCCATGGTGACTTGTTTAAAGCATAGGGCTGGTCCTTCGCTATATGTCTTCTTTTTGTCCACAAATCCAATTTAAAGACAAAAAAGACAAAGGTCCGTTTATTTCTACTGACAATCCCGTCTCCGAGAGATTGTGTTTATGGCAACATTCGGAGCTAACATTAGCAGAATACGTTAGCACATCATTCACGAGCGTTAGCACTTATATGCTATGCTCGCTACTGGAGGTATACTGAATTGTGTTGTTCCTCAATTTAATTGTCGTCTGTCTCAATCGCCATCTGATATGCTGGTTCACTTTTACACTGTAAAGCTATATCTGTCTATATCTTTTTTTACATCCTGGATGTATCCCCTAAACATATTGCAGACCCTTCTGTCTGCTTTGGTTCGGGGGTCAGCTCAGAAAGAGGTAGATAAACATCATGCTGTATTGAAGAAGACCTCAAACTGACTGAGACATGAAATGAAAGGCCACAATGTTTACTGAGGTAACAAATCAAGTGGGGATAAGTCATTTTCTCATAGACTTCTACACAATTGGACGTCTTTTTTACAACTGGAGGAGTCGACCCCTGCTGGTCGGTAGAGAGAATGCAAGTTTTAAAACACTTGTCTCGATACAGAGTCGAGACCGCTTTTTGAAGGTCTTGTCTTGGAATCGATCGCATTTTCTGAGGCTATTTACTCTGGCCTCGGAAAAGAGGCCAGGAAATCTAAATTATCTCTTTTATTTGTTTATTTGACACAAAGATGAACCTTTTAAGTGAAGTGAATGAAGGAAGGACGCTTTATTGTGGTTTTTCTTATGGGGAAATGGATTTCTCTGATGAATTTAAGGAGTGCCTTGTCCTTTTGAAACATTCTTTGTCAAGAAGGAACACAAGCGAGAGATTTAATAACAGTATTTTTTTTTGTTTTGCTTTTAACATACATTAAACTATTTTTTAATGATACAACAAAATCACTGTGAAGTCACTTTACTTAAAAGTTGCCGTGCCTCTAATAGTAACGTGCCAGTTGCACTGTGTCGGTACTTTTGTTGCTCTCTAATAATGACAGCATTTTGCAGGATTCAAACAGCATCATTATGGGTTCTGCCCATGAGTAAGACAACCCGTTGCGTTATGATTGTCATAGAAACTAGAATACACTTTGCTTTATTTGTGCGGCCCCCTACCATCAGTGCCACCTCCACTCCCAGTCTCCCGCGGTGTTTGACTCTAAAAGCTGTAAATATGTACCTTTTATCAGGATGCATTAATGAAATATAGAATTGAATTGTTGTTGTTTTTCATCATGTTTTCTTTGCAAATTATAAGCTTAGCAACGTTCCTCTGCTGCTTCTCAATGTGAGACGTTGGGTTTGTTGTGCCTCGCGACTCAAATCGCTCCATTACTCTCGCTAACATACAGTGGCAAGCCGACTTTCGCGTGGTGGCAAAATGGAAAACCAATCTCGTAATATACCTGTAATTCTCGACGGCTTAATCAGTGTTTGTGGCACAAACAACACTCTCTCCGATGTAGAAACACAACCGAATAACGCAAAGGGAGCACATTGACAATACACTGGCAGCGAAAAGAGCAGAGAGGGAATACATCACACCGTGCCCGCTTGAAGACCATCATTGTCTTGAGTGTTTTTTGGGGGGTTTTGCACGCTCCCAGCTGGCAAGAAAAAAAAATGGTGTGCTGCTGAAAAGTGTTCGAGAAATAAAATAAACAAACATTAGCATCATAAAGCAGCGGCTGACGCATACGTTTCTTGATTTCTCTTTGGCAGTGATGGTCAGCATTTAGGAAGCAAACACTGCGGCTCCGTTAATTGTTTTTTTTTATGCCTCGAGGAATAGATTAGGACCGACTGGTGACAGACTGTAGGCGGACAATACGAGCCTGGATCGAGCACCGCGGAGCACTCCTGTTTTTTTTTTTCTTCACCCACATTAGTCACATGGGTAAAGAATAACTGTGAGCGAAAAACATAACCGGGGACTCACGAGTCTTGTGGATGTTGGATTCACCAATGTGTTTTTTGGTACACGTGTGAACCAATTATTTTTCATAGCAAGGGCCATTTCTGTTCCTCCAATCCATGAAAAATCTAGTTTGTGCAACATGGCGGTGTGAAGAAAGAAAAGTGGGCCTCCGTTCACTCAATAAAGTGACACTTGAAAGCCTGACAGCACCGCGTATTGACCTTCACATTTTCTTACTTTTAGTAGAGACGTTGGTGAAAACAAATCAAGAGACCAGTGGAGGGGAGGGGAGAGGAGGAGAGGAAATTACATTCAAACATTTTTGTGGTAAGCAGATGTTGTTTTAAAGACTTCATCTGTGAACTGCACTGTCCTGTGGACGTCAGTTCTTAAAGATGCAACAAGAGGATGGAGAACGGGGAAGGCAGGAGAGAAAAGTGACACACAAAACAGACGCACACTTTCTTGTCCTTGCACACACACACACACACACACACATCAATGAAAATGATGCGTTTGAAAGGCTTAATAGTGGAGATTATCTTGACACACACATAACGTGTGGGCCCACATTACGGGCCCGCTCCTCAGGAGTTGGCCCTTCTGTGACATTTGGAAAGGGCGAGGGGAGCATCACTCACACACACACATGCGCACACACACACACACACACACACGGCTTTGACCTCCACACCATCAGGCGTCAGCATGCCCACACCCTCCCATGCAGAAGCTCAATACTCAGATTAACATCAGGCACCGGGATTAGCTTCGCCCCTGCGGGTTTTTTGGACAGCGCACACTCGTCTCACCTGGCTGCCCCGTGGCGCTCGGGGGGGCCGCCCACGTAACGGCGGCGGGTGCATCTGGAGGTGACACGCGCGGATGCGTGTGCGCAGTGCGCACGCACCGGATAAGTTGAGAGTTATTGTTTGGCATTTGCTGATTAAGGCCGACATGAAGCGAAGGGAATTAATTCAGTCCCAGAAAGGTCCTCAGAAGTATAGCAACATAGACAGGTGTGAACGAGTGAGTCAGTGAGTGAGTGTGTATGTGTGTATTTCAGAGGAAAACAGTGGAAAAGACCTCTGACCCTCGCTGTATATTCATGAAAAATCCCCCTCCTCCAGTTACATAAACAGCAGAATAATGCATGGATGCAGTTTGTCAGCTCACATTCATAAGCCTGTAAGACTCATTCTGGGACATTATTTCTGCGACAAAGTATGGAGCGGTTGGGGGGGGGAAAGAAGAAAAAAAACTGCCTCAGCAACAAAACTCTGCCCCATCCTTGAGAGTCTGTGCCGTCTTACATAACGATGCCTCGCCAGCCACCTTGCAGCAAGTGAGCTCGTTGAAAATCCTTAAGAGGCCTCTTCCCTCTCCTAAATTGTCCGATTCCGCAAAGCACTGCCTGCCTGCCTCTCACCAGTCAGTCAAAATTAGATCACGGATTTCTCCGATGCCAGGTTTGAATAAAGGGCACGCTGGGGAAATAAAGTGTGTCTGAACAAAGCCAAAGACCGCCGGCCTCGCTTTTTTTCGAGGCGTGACAGCGTGTAAGACCTCTACATCTCCTCCATTAGAGACGCTTCGTTCCGTGAACCTCTCTCTCTCTCCCTTTATATATATATATATATATATATATATATATATATATATATATATATATATATATATATATATATATATATACACACAAGAAAATCTGGACGCTTCTGCAGCCACGGTGTGGTTTTCACTCAGAGAGGTTAGCGGCTGAGCTCCAGCCCTGAGACCATGGAGGGGTGGTGGGGGGGTCAACATGGCAGGTTTGGCTGTTTTCATCTTCTCTGTCTGTCTGGGAAAGAAAGGCTGCAGCTCCTCTGGTTCGATGAGTCACTGGCGGACTGCAGCAGAACATTATGCCGTTCTACTGCCACCTCGTGGCGCCGGTAATCGGAGACGACTCCGTCCCAAAATCACCCTCCTCACACAATTGTCTCATCGCAGCAAAAGAGCATTTGGCAGTTTTTCAAGGTTCAACATACGCATTGATATCACGCACGACTTTGAGGATTGTGCTAACACATTTAATACACAGGCCCCCAAAATGAAATCCGAATAACGGTAGAATCACTGTTTTATCGACATACACGTCACACTTAGGCTTACATAAGATGGCGCTGCTGTGGGTGTACACGGTGTGGCCAAAAGTATGAGGACACAAAGCTTTTGTGTGCTTCTGGTTTGAGGTTTATGTTTTATGGTTCTAAATCCTGGTATCTGTGACTATCGCAAGACTTCCACAACCTGCTAGCTTAACTACAAAAGCGGCGTTTGTTGTTTACGTTCATAAAGACAAATACGACTGAAAAACCCAACCCTGTTCCAGTGAATGTAGCTCGCAGCGCTAGCTCCAAAAAGCGCTAAATCCAGTAAAGGAGTCGCCGTGACCAAAGGAGGCCTGAAGCGTCTGGACGGGCTGCGTCGGTGTTGCCGACTTTGCGACTCTCTCGCTAGATTTAGCGACTTTTGAAGCTAGCGCTGCCAGCTACTTTAATTGGGAAAGAGTTTTTTTCTTTGTCTGGGTAAGTTTTAAAATATAGCGTACAATTTCTCGAGATTACCAACTCTGGCTTTGAAACATACGAGCTACGTCAGCACTCTGTTAGCGGCGTTCGCTAAGAGACGCTGCGCCGGCTCTCCATGTAGCCAAAAAGAGCCAGGTAAACGAGGTTAATCTCGAATTTTTAGAACAATAGTACATCCAATATTTAGGCAGCGGTTTGAGGGAGGCTGTGTCTGGTTTCTACACCAGATGCACACAGCCAGGTCCATAGAGAAATATTGCTTTTTAAAGTTTGGAGGAGGACAATCCTGACTGCGAACCTATCCGACACCTTTGAGATGAAGTGGAGCACCGACTGCGAGCCGGGCCTCATCTGCCCGACATCACCATGTGACTCCACGGATGCTTTTGTGGGCTAAATGGGGTCAACTCCCCGCTGCCAGGTCCGAACTGTTGGGGAACGATTCTCACAGAAGCGTGACGACAGTGTTTTAAAAAAAAAACTAGGAAATAAGTAAACGCGTCATCCTCCTTGCTCATACTTTGTTCATGAACGACCTGTGCTTCCCTCTCTCAGTACAGGCTGTAAAACACAATCTATGTCCATCGCACACTCTCAAAACCCTCACAGGCACGGATTACAAACACCTACACACACAGACACACACGCACACACACGACGCGCGGCAGTACATTGAGTTCCAGTGTGCAGTACCTGCCGCTTCCTTTCTTTGGTTTCAGAGTCCGACAGCAGTTCGGAGCTCGCACACCTGAGAATACAGCACAGATAAATGTGAGAACAAGACGAGAGAGGAAGCAAACGGACAAAAGGAGAGGGAAACAGCGTGAGTGTGTGTGTGTGTGTGTGTGAGTGAGTGTGTGTGTGTCCATCCTTGTGTGTACACAAGGTACTTTCAATTCAGAAGCTGTGACATCGAACTGTCAGCGAAGCCCAGAAGTGCTGACAGGTAGCACACACACAGACACACACACACACACACACACAAACACACACACACACACACACACGTTTCCTCATACTGTTGTAATTGAAAGCTGTCACTTTGAGATTTTCTCCTCTACGAGGATTTGCACTGGTTGGCTGCAGCTCCAGGATTTCACTTGTCTCTCCTCTTTGATATTACTCCTCACCTCAAGATTACAGTGCTCTCTCTCTCCCTCTCTCTCTCTCTCCCTCTCTCCCTCTCTCTCTCTCTCCCTCTCTCTCTCTCTCTGTACTACACCAACTCTCCCTCTCATTCCTCTCGCATGAACACCTGCTAATAAACGCCCGTCGCTCGCAATCTTGGCAGCGACAACACAACCACACGCTAAACGGGACAGAAGGGAACGCGACGCCACCGCTAAAATGAATCCGGCTCGGTTGACTCCGATGGCGACGGCGTCGGTCTTATTGGCCGCGGCTACGCACCGACTCGCCGACCAGGTTGCCGCGCCCGGCAGAGCGACTGCGGGTGAGGTAATGGTGAGGTTGAGGCCTTCTGAGGCGGAAACATTTATGTTTGTCACTTCACAAGTCTCGCTATTCTCTGATGTCTAAATCGTCCCCCTTCACTCTCTCCGTCTCTCTCGGTCTGTCCCTCCGCTAGGACTAAACAGTGTAATTCATTCATTATGGATTAGGCCCTAAATTAGGTTAGCACATATTTAATCATTCATGTGGGCTCACTTCTTTGACCGGCCTGCTGAATCATTAATCAGGAGTTTTTGGAGATGCTAATTTGCTCTATGATCCACAGGAGCATCTGAAAGTCGGGGCGAACAGATGTCACTTTTTATGTCCCGCGCGGTGCGCATAAAGACGCCGGCGTCCCTTCCCCTCCTGCCCCCCTTTCACCACCGCCGCCACCAGGAAATGGTCCGTCGGGGTGGACAGACAAAGGGGCCGCTGGAAATTTCAAAACCCCCAAAATAATCTCGGGAATTTAATAACGCTGTCGTAGAATACGGGCTTGTTTTAAAAAAGCTATATGTGACTCGTATCGCTTCACAGGTTTTTTACTAACTATCCAGCCTGACTCACCAGATGGTTAGCCGCGTATAAGCCCCCTCCAGCAATCTTTACGCCATATATTTTTAAAGGGCACGGCTGCTGTACCCTGTGTTTAGTCCCCTAATCCGAATTATTAATGTTCAGGCTACGTAAGACAAGTAATTAGCCCCATGCTAAGTCCTGAATGCAGACTCTTCCTATCCAGGCCGTCGCATCGGTTAACTCTGACCAGGGTCTGTTCCCCAGAGACGACCGTTTCAGACTGGATTTCAAACTGGTCCTGGCAAGCTACCTTATTTATTCATTTAACACACAAGGGGTAATTTATTACAATTATGCAACGCGGGGTTGCGCGACGAAATGCGCAATTCTCTGGACATCCTGACGGTCAAAAATAGGACATCGAGCAGCTTCCACGAGCACCGCCGACGCCGTGACAGTTCTACGGGGGAAAAAAGAAACCTCCGCGGGGGCAAAACATTAGCAGAGTACGTTAGCACACCATTGACTACAGTTAGCACTGGCGCTACGCTAGCTACTGACATGCTGCTTTTGCTTTCTAATGATTGCAGCAGCGAACACAGGCTGATAGCGTCAGCTGTTTGATATGAAGGCACGGGAACAGATGGAGGATGCGAGATGAGACGAGCCCAGATATATCCAACAAATGTGCAAACAAGCGCTCCCGATTCAAATGTGTATCTCCCTGCGGAGTAGCTAATAATACACTATGTGTGCTACAGTGTGTTGTATACAAAAATATACCATACACGTCAATAGTAATCAGAACGCTCTCGCAATTTTCCATTTTGTGGTCACCGTGGATTGTAAAAAAAACACTTTGAAGAGCGTGGAAAGCATCTGTGAGAGTTGTGTGCGGATGGAAACTGGTTGCTTTTTTTCGGCGTTCCAGTATGCTTTAATTTGTTATTTTACCTATTTCCATCTCACGCACTTCCTAAGCAGGGCTGGTAAGACGATCGTATTGAATATATTTGTGAACGTGACCTTCAGATTTCTAATAGAAAATCCTCTCCTTAATGGGATTCTTTCTTTATATATTTAGTTTCACTATTGAAGCAATGAGGTCGTTCATGAACACGCTCTTAAGGTCTGCAGCGCTGTACGCACATTTCTTTCTGTGCCGTTCTTTTTAATCAGAGTGTGATCGGGTGGAATCTGGTGGGCAAAAAGAAAAAGGTAAACCAAAGAGGACGGCACATGTGTGTTCAGCCTGGTGTATTACATTTACTCAGAAACATTAAGGGCAAACCTTTTAGAAACTGTACGCGAAAAAAATCCTACCGCGCCAATTTTAAGTCCCAGCATGACAATTCAGACAATCTTTTAGCATAAAATACGTCATTCTTTTTCTCCATTTTTTAACCGACCGACTGAAACTCCTTCCTAACAGGTCAAGACTTTGTTTTATTGTGATTTTGTTGCCGATTATGATTCTTCAGGTCCTAATCTTTCCAAAAAGGTGTCTTACTGATTGTTCCAGGAGACATTTTTGGGGAATCTGGCTCATATCATGCTGGATGTTAAAAGTGATTTTTTTTTGTGCAGATATACATTTTTTCCCTCATACTTTGCTGAACAAATACAAACAATAAACACAAGTATTGGACTCAATTTGGGGTTCCAACGACGACTCAAACACAGGGGAAAGAGGTCGAGAGACAAAATTGCTTCCACAGTTTTCAAGAACATGAAAACACATAATATCATCCATCCATTTTCATCCGCTTATCCGGGGTCGGGCCGCGGGGGCAGCAGGTGTCAGGGCCCCGTTAACCTCGAAGGGTGCAAACTCATTTTGCCCGCTTGTATCCGAGACCTCGTTCTTTCGGTCGCGACCCAGAGTTCATGACTGTAGGTGAGGGTTGGAACGTAGAGCAACCGGTAAATGGAGAGCTCCCTCTTTACCAAGACGGTCCGGTGCAGCGGCTGTTTTACTGTTGCTACACCGCACCGATCCGCCACATAACATCAGAGGATATTTATTTTTAGTATATATAGTTTTAAAGGTATATAGATTATTTGAAATGACCTCATCTCGGGAGGAAAAAAGCCTGGAAGGCGTTCAAATCCGGGCGTAAAAAGTGTCAAATAAATACCCACAATTGTACATCTTTTTTTTTTTGCATGTTCAAAGTAACGTGATAATTATTCACACCTTTTCACAGCCTCTCTCACGCTCAACCAACCAACAGCTGACGTCAGTAGCTCCCTGAGGGTTCAGGGTTTAAGGCCTTTCACTTCTTACTTAAACTCCTTAAAACGTTGGAGAGCCCCGGCTGGCACGGCCGACTCGGGAGTGCTGCGGGACAAAAGGTGAACGCGCCTCGCCTCACAAAAGGAAACAACACTGGAAGCGGCGCGTGCGAGCCGGTCACGCCCACTGTGAAATGCTGCTTTATGTTAATAGATCTAAGGAGCTTTTCACGCCGCCAACAAGTTAATGCTTAAACGACATGAGGCAGCATCTTTCCCATTAAATCCCTTGCCAATTAATCTATGCGTGAAAGCTTATGCACGCACAGGCCTCCAGAATTTGTGTGTGTGTGTGTGTGTGTGTCCGGCCGCACCGTGTCTCATATTCCACAATGTGCTGCTCCTCGGGCTGCTTAGCTCCCCATTTCGCTTTGGGCGACCTGGTTTCTGTACAGCGGCCTTATCTCACCTCTCCTCTCTCGCTCACTCCCTCACTTGACGGCCGAGTGGCGAGGTTGCTTTTCCCTCCCTCCGTCAGCGAAGCCCGGCTTCAGCCGGATGAACTGATGCACTTCGTTTCATAGCAACCGCCTCTGTGGCGCTTCTTTTTTTTGTGTTATATCCAGCTCCAGCTCCCACATCTTTTGAATGCAGTGAATATATAGTGACGAGTAACGCTGAATCGCATGTATCGATCAGAACGAGGAGGAACAGATTATCGGCTCAGTCATGGCCAAAATTGCGCCATTGGCACATCATAACATCAGTTCCCCTTGGGAGTAGATTGCTGCCAGAGGACGCCAATCCGCTCATGAGTGCTGAAGGGCGTGCCTCCATACATTAATCCCTACAGGACACTCCAAGGATACAGCACTCCTTCTGACACAGTGGGGTTTCATAATCGCCATCTCTGACTTCCTACTAAATCAAATATGTTTTGTGCCTCATTTGAACAAACACAGATCTCTCGAGTACTTTTTCTTTTGGCCTCGATGGTCTTGTGTTTTCTCTCTCATGTTTTGCACTCTGCTGCCCAATGATCTTGACTCATTATGGCCGTGGTGTGTAGGGGATGTTTCTGACCAGGCAGCATGAAAGAGGCTGGTGGGGGGTCATCTGAGCTCGATAAATAGCAGCTGGCACATCAACGCTCAATTACTTCTTTGTTGCCTCATATAGTCAGCCCTATGTCAGTCACATGAGTTCCCTCTCTCTGAAAAAGAAAAAAGGCATTTGTGTGTAGCTTGGAGATACAGTAGGCCTATCTGTTTATTGTCAACTTGAGTCAGAATGGAGTCTCTTCATACTTAACCTCGAAAAGGCCTGCATGTGCTGTTTGGGTGACCCGAACAGCACATGTGACAGTAGTGCATTTCTCCAGACAAAAAGTTTATTCTATAATGTATTCATTTTTTTACAAAATAATTCCATTATCCTTGGAAACCAGAGATGAAAAAAGACCTATTGTACGTGTGTGTATGTTCGTGTGTGATGCAGTAGCACAAACGAACCACTGAGTGGCGCCCTTTCCTTTGTGCCACCCACTGCCCTGGATACATGGGCGAGATGCGCGCTGTCTACGTGATGACGTCACCCAAGGATTTGCTGTCGATGTCCGAACAAATCGAACAAGGAACGGAAGTGCAGCATGAGAGAGAGAGAAGAGATGTTTTGTGTGTGAAGTTAGTTTGCTGGTGTTAAGTCACATTATCGTTATAAAAGGAAGAGGTTTGCCGGCGGATTGGCGGAGGAAGAGTTTCCTTCTTTACGCCAAACCCGAGATTAGATAGTCCTCCTGGACTGACCCGTCACTTTCTCCGAGAGCAGGAACACCTCAGGTAACGCCGCGCTCACCAGAACAACAACAACGTTGGCGAGCTAACGCTAGCCTACCTCGACAAGCCAAGTGTCGAGACATGTGTACTTTAACTGTTAATTAGTTATTCAAATAACCGAAGCAGTCAGCCACGGTAGCCGTGGCTATTTCGCGGGTTCACAACGATGACGGCGACAACGCCATGCTAACGTAAAACACTGCCAACTGACGTTAACTGGTTAACCTAACGTAAGTTGTTAGTTGGAGAACTAGCTAGTTAATGTCAACGTTAGCTCGTGTGTTAAACTGGCGTACAATGTAAGGGTTTTATCTCGGAGCCCCTTTCTCTCTGATTGCCTTCGTATCTTGGTCCAAGAGTGCTGCTCGTTGGTGTCGATGAAACATTTAAGCTCCATGTCGTCCAGGTTTAGCCCCTCGGCTATGGACAAGTTCACTTAACGCCCAATATGTGGGCAGAAAAGGCAAACCCTCTGATCCCTGACCCCTGGGGCCCTCTAAAAGGCCTTGGGCTCTTTAATTGTCAGTGATGAGGAGTCAATTTTTCAACCAAAAGAAACACATTTTATTATTTTAGATACTTCATATGATGCTAAGATGGCGCCTATTCATAGACATGTGTGTCTCAAATCAAATGACCAACTAACACACATTGAAACCATACAAAGCCAGGTGATGTCACACCGAGAGTCATTTCTGATGGGGCCCCTTGTTTCATATTGATGCCCCTTAATTTAAGCCATTGCTGCATTTAAACACGTTTTGTTGGTCTCCCACCCACACACAGCCAGGATGGATCCAGCTTTACTGAGGGAGAGGGAGCAGTTCAAGAAAAGAGCTCTGTCCACTCCGGCGGTAGAGAAGAGGCAGGCCCCGTCCGACTCGCACAAGAAGAAGAAGCCCAAATTGGAGAAGGAGAGCTCCTCTGGGTCCAAACACGGTGCTGGTAAGTGAGGAAGACCCTCTGCCTTTTTCCTGACACATCTGTCACACTGCACGGTTCCTCTGCCGCTGTTGTAAGTGGGCTGTGTCGGGGTGAAAGCTGACATGCATTTGTGGTGCATCCCTGTGCTTAAAATATTTGTAGAGGCGCACCAATCCCCATTTTCAGAACTGCTACAGATTGTCCTCCGAACTTATTAATGGACAAAGCAATATCGCCCCTGCAAATCTCCATCTTATTTATCAGTTTCAGCCTCGTGACCTTCTTAATAAGCTTAAATGATATGACCTTTTTCTGAGCGGCCACTCCTTTGGGGGATGTAAACAGCAGTTTGATTTAATGTTTGTAAACTGAGTCGGACAGTTCAAGACATTGCGATTGTTGTTATTGTGGGAGTTCCTCAGCTGGAGTTGGGTTTTTTTCTGCTTCAGGCGTCCATCAGCTTAAAGCCTATTTTCCAGGAAAGAAGCTCTCTGATGCTCTCTCATCGCTCCGTACATTCTCACGATCCAGTGCTGCCTTTTGAATCGTCTGATGCGTAAATGCCACCATAAACCAATTCCTCATCATCAGTAGCCTCAGGTACAACTTCCTCTCCAGGGCTGCTGTCATCAGAGCCCTCTGACACCAAAGAGAACGCTGTGCTGCACTACACCTGACACCCCGGCGCTGCACTGTCGAGTCGCGTTACAGAGACAGTAAGCAAAGCTTTTCCCCATAGTGTCTGTATTTATTCATAGTTCACAGCGAGACAGCAGTGCCATCATGTGGCCAAACGGGGTCAAACAGTATCTGCTGCTGTAGCATGAATACAGCATGTAACGCGTAGACTCTTGCGTAGCTTCAGGTCTCTAGATAATCAAAACCCTTTGTAGAGTGAAAACAATGCAAACAAAAACAGGTTTTGACACTAGAACACTGTTAAAAGAAAAGTAGTTTGAAGAATAACAGAAAGGTTCTAAGGGTCTAATGGAATTAAATGAATCACTTCACACGGTGTTATTCCCAGGTTGCTAAAGACCCGAGGTCTGCATTAAAGAGGTAATTAGAGGAAAAGCTGCAGTGTGATCACTATTGTGTTCAACACACACCCACACATATACACAAGTAAATACAGAAATAGAAACTGTGCTTGTCTCATAAATATCTACCCAAGTATGAGTGTGTAACTCTGACATTAACAATATCATCTTCATGGCCAAGTGGAAGAGCCACTTTGAGCATCTGATAAAACCTTTCATCACCTCGACTCATTAAGCTATTACAATTTTTACTATTTTAGCCGCTGGCTAGTTTGCTAACTATCTTGCTAATTCCGCCGCGCTTTCATGCCTCGCTGCTTCCAGAAACGGAGCCCCATGGCGGGCCGGTGGCCGGGCGGCAGAGCTGCGGTCCCTCAGACTGGCTCCTCTCTCGCCGACAGGAGACTTCTTCTCCACGAGGACGAGCTAGCAGCAGCACCGGGGTCGATTTATCTGGTCCCCCGTCGGTCAATATTAACATTCTTCGAGTTCATATCTTCCCAGCAAAAAAAGCCCGGTAGATAAGTGCAGTGACAATTTATTAGGCATTTTGCGTACAGGCCTATGCAATCAGACATTGTGCTCCAGGCGGCATGATCAATATACAACACTGTGCAAGTGTCGAGATAACGTTGCAATGCTTAACAAGTCGACAACACTGGTACACTATTTACTAAAGAACAGAAGAACGCAGGATTTATTCAAAGCAACAATATTGTCCATGTAAGCTTGATCATTGGTGTGTTGCTCCTCAAAAGCACCGGTTTGTGACGCCAGAGCAGTGTCTTTAAGGTAGGAAAGTGTTTTCTAACCGCACACAACAATTTACCATATCTCTCATGAGCGCAATAGCAGACCGGCTCAGTGCAGTATTCACAGGGCAGATGTCATAGAACAAGAATACTCTTCTTCTTCTGTTTTGTACTCGTTGATATCGGGTCAACATGGCCACCCTATGAGAACTATTTCTCGCACTAATATTAATTCACTGCTCTATGCTCTGTCTGCTTCTGGTGTATAAAAATGTGGCCTTCACGGTCCACCCTGCGTCTCGGTGTCAGTAAATGTAGGTGTGTGTGAAATAAAAAGCTAATTTGACTCCCCAAATCAGTGGCAAACCTTTTTTTTTCAACATGGTTCTGTTCTCTCATTCTTCCGCCTCCGTCTTAACTGAACCACTAAGAGGGCACTTATGTTAAGAAGTTATTTTGTCGTGGGCACCGCCACCCTCCTCCCCCCCCGGTTCAAAAAACCTGAATTCCTACTCTTCCTCATCTTCGTCCTCGATTCCCCTGCCCCCCACATTCCCCCTTACACCACCTCGGTGCAGGACTCCGGCTCTTTGCAAATGCTGGTCATGAGCTTGCCGCAGCCTCCCGGCCCTTCCTCCCGCAGCTGGTGGTGTGTCTTCCCTTTGGCACAGCACCCACAGTCCAGCAGCTCGTAGAGCACGGCCAGGGCCGCCAGAGACACCACGGTGAGGATGAAGAGCAGCAGGATGACGAAGCAGGCCACGTTCCAGCCGTCGTGGAACGGGTAGACCTCCTGCACCTGCAGGGAGGCCCGCGGCACAAGGATGGCCGCCGGGTGCCACGGGAGGTTGCTTGGGTGTATGGCGGTCGTGCCGTTGGGCATGATTTCTAGTGTGAAGCAATGAAAAACAGGGAAGAGAAGAGAGAGGCAGATTGTTAAACGCCTGCAACGGGGGGTTTTGTTCTGGGTTTGTTGTTTTTTTCCGGTGACAACAGCAGGGAGCTCAAATTTTAGAGAGTTTGTAAAAATACTTCCCATGCTGAGAGGATGAAATAATATATGAAGGAGAAGAGCGCCTCCCTACAGGATCCAGTGCCTCAATTCATTTTTATTTTACTTTTACACAGATAATACACTGTTTGACAAGTGCGTAGTCTAACCAGAGGATAGTTAGATGACAGTGTGTTATTAGAGGGAGGGAAAAAAAAGTTTATCTTGCAAAAAAGCACGAAACCCCACCGAGGCCATCTGCTCGGAAAAACCAAAATAGACTTGAAAGCCTGGAAGAAAAGGACGGCTGTGCAAGGAGCTTGTTACTGCCTACGGTTTGCAACTCTTCGGCCATAGCGGCAAAATTTTTTTTGAGGAACCGCAATATCGTAATTAAGTTAAAAGGTATCCGGCAATATTCACTTTGTCACGTCTTTCCTCTGCTATCCTTTCACGTTCGCGGCCAAAGCAACACTTTAAAAGTCCTCAGGGAACAGCGGGCCGGTGTCTCTGCGCACACACACACACACACACATTCACTCTCGTGCACATGCATGCTCCAAACACACGTATGCACATGCACACGGGCGCAGACATTTTTATATCACATACTGGCACAAAAGAAGCTGACCCAGATTACACTTGAGTGAACCACAGAAAGGAGTTGAGGAAGCATAAGTGCTTCTCGTCAGGCAGTTATGTTACTTTTTTTGCGTAATTTTCTTCTTCTACGAGTGTGTGCATGTGTGTGTGTGTCGTCCAACAGTAAGAGATTAAGTGCCAAAATACTTCCACTGTGACGCGGCAGTTTTAAAGTAAGCTAGGTGAATAATGGCTATCGTTTACGGGAGTGGACGGGAAGCGCATCCGTTAACGCACAGAGTGGGATGCAACTTTTGCCTCCTCGCCAGCTCATAACATCAACTCAATGCCATCAGGACAACATCTTTTTACTGTGTGTGTGTGTGTGTGTGTGTGTCCCCCCCCCCCGCCCGCATCTCCTAGTCTCTTTTCTTCTGTCACATACACAATGACAGATTGGCTCCCGACAGCATCTGTTACCCCCCCACAAGAAACAAACTAGCCCCACCCTAGCCAGGCCCTTAAGGTGTTGAGGGATTGTATATTGTACTCTGACACACACACACACACACACACACACACACACACTAACACACTTATGCATCTCCTAATGCCCCCGGCTGGCTCCTCACAGCTGTCGGCCACTTATTGATTTTGGTCTGGAGAGCTGCCGTTCTGCATCTCCACAAAACAACACACACACACACGGGAAAAAACACACAGGAGTTCCTGATGTTTGGTATTCCGGCGGAGGAGCGTGCAGACACATACCCATGTTTATTTAATCCATTGCGTGCCTCCTCGGTTCTCGGCCTAAATATTACAGGTGCCGCCTAAACCTCTCTCAGCCTGAGACGAATGACAGTTGTTGGATCGGATGATTTGCAGTTTTCTATTTATCTAATGCAGTGAAGAATTTACTTCTGCTGTATCAAACAAAAAAAGAAAATAAAATCAATTTTTTTTTAAAAAGAAGACAAATGCATGCTTGACCCTGTGGCTGCTGGATGACACACCAACATGCCCCCTTATGGTCATCACAGCGCCACTGTGAGACCGAGAGCTGACGTCCACGCTGTGGCTTGTTCTGGTGTTTTGATGTCAAACACACGCGCACATCATCCTGATGAAGTCATTATTGGAAGGAGAATGAAATAAACTGCACACTCACCGGTGGATCTGGCGCAGTCTCCAGAAGATGCAAGTCAACAGATGCGGCTTCAGTGCTCCACCTCTCGCTCCCGTCTTCCGCTCTCTCCCTCCTCCGCGTTTCGCTCCTCGACCTGTTTTCTTTTTTGTGTGTGTGTGTGTGTGTGTGTTTCTTCTCCTCCTCGGCACTTGTCTCGGTCGCGCGCGTGCGCGCCCGCGCGTTTCCAGCCGCCGCTCGTGCACCGCCCCTCCGCTTCCCCGCCCCTCCTTCACGGCTCCTCGTGAACCGCGTAGCCCTGCCTCTGCGCCATTCGTCTGCCGGTCTGTCAACTATGGCCCCGCGTCCCGCCCACCGCGCGGCGCGCCGCGTTCAGAAGCTCCGCCCACAAGTCGTGAATTATTCATGAGTCGGTGTCTGCTTTCATCTCTGATTGGCCAGAGCCGGTGCAAGGAGAGGAGGGGCGGCAGCTTAGTCCGACTCCAGCTGAGAACAGCACCGGCTGGCTGCACTGCTCTCATTTACTACCTGCAGTATTTATAGGATCTTCTTATTACATTAAAGTATAGGATCCCACAACTTGCAAGTAACTAGCAAGTAACTAGCAATTCCAACTAACAACTCGGTGCTATGGATTTGATTGGATATTATAATTTTTTTTAAAACAGTTAGTTTGCCCCTGGAAATGTCCTCAACTTACAATAATGTTATTTATGTATGTATGTACTGGTACATTTTAAAATGTATGTATGCATTTATAAATGTATGAGGGGTATTAGATATATTTTTGCCCATCTCTTTTACCTCCATGTTTTAACTGCATTGGGAGGGTCTTATTACTGCCACGCACAGATGCTGCACTTCAAATCGTAGTTGAGACCTGGGCGCCTTACGGCTCCTCCAGTCCGGCCCATGTCAGGTCAATCAAAAATGAAAAATAAATAACATGCATGCCGTAAATGCATTACGACACTGCTTTTAGTTTAAAGGCAATTTATGTATGTGCACACGCTTCCATATATATGTGTGTGTATGTATGTATGTATGTATGTGTGTGTGTGTATATATATATATATATATATATATATATATATATATATATACACACACACACACACACACACACACACACACACACACACATTTAAAATATCTTTTCTCTCTTTCTCCACAGAGTCCAGCAATGGCAGCTTCAACATCAAGACCAGCTCCGGGTACAAATTCGGCTGCCTCGCCAAGATAGTCAACTACATGAAGGTAAGCGTTGAGTGTTCCCCAAGCAATTTCGTGTTGTTTTTTTTTGTTTTTTTTTTTTCAAGGGACCACTATTTATCAATCTCTATCCTTTCGGGACTAGCAGGCATGTATTTGATGGATTTTGAAGCCCGTCGTCATCTTCATCAAAGCTCCGGAAAAGCTGCTGTGAGTCACGTCGAGTCCGCTGCGTAACATTTGGTCCCCAGTCTTTTCTTTTGGCACCATTAACAGCTTGTTTATCATGCTGTGACACTGCAAAAAGGCAGCGCCCCCCGCCCCCCCCCCCCCCCCCGCGCCGCACGAGCTGTCTGAGCCCCCCCCCACCGTGCGCTTACAAAAACCAGCGCACTCGAGTTGACAGATTTTCCTTTTAACGTTTTGCTCGTGCCATCTGTTGAGCGCATAGTTTCATAAACCGTGTAAAGTTCCCCCCGACATTTGGATGCAAGGCGGGAAAAAGAAAGTCGTCTTAGACGTTTGGCTGTTTTGCTTGCATCTTAAAATGAGCACTAAGGAGGATTTTGTACTGTGTGTGTGTGTGTCTTCATGTAAATCTGTGTGCTTCTCTCCTTCACTCCTAGACGAGGCACCAGAATGGCGACATACACTGCCTGACCCTGGAGGAGATCCTGGACGAGACCAAGCTTCTCGACATCAGCATGAAACAGAAACAGTGGCTCATGACCGAGGTGTGCTTCACACACAACATTCAGTACCGTACGTGCATGTGGTGAACCGCAACAGGTTCGGGTGTTTTCATTGTCTTTGTTTTTTTAAAGTGAGGGAAAAAGGTGCTAAAAGAAATTTATCATATGCATTTCCATAATATTTCAGTCAGAAAAAAATGTTTTAATACATTGTACGATGGACATATTATGAGAAGATCAACAAGGGGCTGAGAACGGCAGCGGGAGACTCGCTGACAGCACTCGACGCAGACTTTGCCCAAAGCAATTACCCACAATGCATAGCAGTGCTACATTAAATCCACAGTTGGAGACGTGAACAAAAGGTAAACCAAGAGGGCGGCACGTGGGTGTTCAGCCCGGTACTCAGAGACATGAAGGATGAAAGATAGAACCATGAAACGCATGAAATCAGAGGAACGCCAGCAGAGACTGTGTTGCACAGATTTATTCATCAAACGTGGAATTTTGTTATGGAAGCAGTTTTGACAAAAACAACTACATAGATGATTTGAAATGACCTCTCATCTTGTGAGGAAAGAGAGAAAATAACGACCCCCACAGTTAGACACAATATTTTTTGACCTCGTCATGGTCAGGTGATCTGTTGCAGCAAAGTGCGGTCTCATTCGTATTCGCACCATTTCAAGCCCTCGCAGCCTCTGTCACACCCCAAACACTCAACAGGTGACGTCAAAGGGTCCCTGAGGGTTCGGGTTTAAGGCCGCTGGGGACCGGGTTTTAGACTCGTGTGCGTAGAACAGAATTCATTGCCGTTCTCGATTCTGAAGGTCACCGCGCTCACGAGTGCAGTAGCGTCTGTATTGCTCAGGAGGAGAACGGGGCTTCCTGTAGCGCGTTGTCGGTCTGAGACGAGTCGGTTTCGAAAGACCTGACGTCCGCCGCTTCCCTCTCCGACAATGTCAGGCCTTGGTCAGCAACCCGAAAATCTTCGTCCGCGACGGGACGTACGGCTTCAAGCCCAAGTACAACCTGAAGGACAAGAAGGCCCTGCTGAGGCTGCTGGACAAACACGACCAGCTGGGCCTGGGAGGAGTGCTGCTGGACGACGTGGAGGAGGGGCTGCCCAACTCGGCCAAGGCCATCAAGGTGCGACGTTACATTATGTTCATTAATAAAGAGGGGGGGGGGGGGTGTCACGCCTGAACACTTTGGAGACTAAACAATAGGGACACGCAAACAGAAACATGAGGCGTGGTGTGTTCGCAGGCTTTGGGGGACCAGATCATCTTTGTGACGAGACCGGATAAGAAGAAGATCCTCTTCTACAACGACAAGCACTGCCAGTTTACCGTCGACGAAGGTGAGCGGGATGTCTGTCTGTATGTCACTGATTTAAGTCGTCATTAAATAAAATAAAGGCCCAACTAGCCTCTTGACAGACAAAATATTTGGGTTTAAGTTTCCCGCAATCCATCTGATATTATTGGAACATACATGTTTTTGCCAATTTGCCAATTTCCTATTTTTGCTCGAACTGCTGGTCAGATGAAAGAAGTTTTTTGACTTTGTCTATCAAAAAATATAATACAAACATGAAAAATAAAAATCTCTATCGAGATAGATGGATATGCCGCATATCGTATTTATGCAAACATAAATTGTCATGTAAATTCCACTTTACTTTAACACACACATGTTAATTTCTGTGTAGATATAATTAGATCTTCATCAAAATCATTTTCTTAGCGTACTTTCATCTCCATTTTGTCCATTTCATCTCGGCCTGGGTCGTTATCTAATACGTTTGGCCAAAACCGTGAAATAATTGTGGGACTATCTATTGAGTTTATATGTTTCTGGATCAAAAACAAACTTGTCTCCTAATCGTAGAATTCCAGAAATTGTGGAGGAGCGTTCCAGTTGATTCCATAGATGAAGAGAAGATTGACGAGTACCTGAAGAAACAAGGCATCTCCTCCATGCAAGAGACCGGACCAAAGAAAGTGGTCAGTGTCGTGTACTTCTACTTCCACTTGGTTTATATTCACTGGAACATTTCAACAATTGTCCACCGAACACGTTGATCAGAGCCGATTGTGTTTCTGTGCAGTTACCAGTTCTAAAGAGGAAGAAAGGCGGGCAGAAGAAGAGACACTTCAAGACCCACAACAACCACTTGGCGGGCGTTCTGGAGGACTATTCAGAGGGCCTTCCCGTTAAGAAGTGAGACCTCGTGCCACACGACGACAGAGACTTTTTCATGGCAGTCTGTGTGGCTTATTCTCCCCCCGCCCCTTTTCTTTGCACACGTCTCAGTGAGCAGTGTGTATTACGTGGGGTAAACAGCAGCTGTGTTGTGAAAACCTTTTTAGTTTGGTTATTGATCAGTGATAACTGGAGAAGAAAGTACCATCCTTACTGGGGAAGAGGGGGGCGTGGCAACCCCACTTGTCCAATTCAGATGAGGTTTCTTTCTTTTATTTAGTTCATTGCTAAGACAGGCGTGTGCTGCGTGTGTGCTGCGCTGCTTTTATTTTGAAGGGCAGCCCCACCTCTTTAATAGGAGTAGCAGAAGACAGGCTTGTGATGTGCGTTACATTGAGCTCCCTCATCCAAAGCATGAACCATCTTCCTTCTCGTGGGCTTTCAAAAGTATTTCAATTCCTTTCGCTCCTCAGCGCCATGCAGCGTGGCGGTTTTGCGATACTGAAAGTTTTTTGGAACAGATTTTAATAAATGACACTGTTACAAGCGATTGCGCTGTTGATTGATTCATGTGCAAACCGGTAGAAGCCGTACGTTTAAGTGTTTCAGGTATAAAATGTCTCATTTAGTGTAATGCTGTTTAACACTGTAAGAGCCAACTGTCAGTTGTATGTGTCCTTACTGCTCTCTTTACAACCTGGTAATGAAATGACAAAGCACACCGACATTCCTGAGGTTATTTAATCAATGAATCAATCATAGAAAAGGGTGCATGAGCTCAGCAAGACGAAGATGAAATGCTTTGTGGTTAGAGTAGAAAATATTTCTCAGAAAGTGACAAGTTAGGTACATATTACATATTTATATACATTCGCGCTTCCTTCTGGAACGACCTATTTAAATATGTGTTTGCCAGACACCTTAAAAGTCATTAAGTTACATTCTAGCTGGCGTTGTGGCCGGCCTTAACTGTTTTCTTCAGATGGTGGTAGTTCGGCAAAATCTTCATGAGAAAGTCCAGCTGAAGAGTCTGGGGCTGTAGAGGCAGGAAGACGCATATTAATAAGACAGTGATCTTTAAAATATATTGCACTAATAAAACTACAGTAGATCTGAAATACCATGACTTTGAGTTGACTAATGGGAAATAAATGAAAAATACAGTGGTAATGCGTATCTGTGGGAGCTCTCGGACATCAAAAGATGCGTTTTGATCAGTGCTCATGAACATGAGCGCAGGGACCGTTCAAAACTGGCAACCGCTCATCGAAAACCGCTTCACACTGGACCCTGCGCTTCCTTTGGTTCCTGAGCGATACAAGTCTCCGCGTGTGAAGTCAATCAGTTGGAACAGCTGTGCTGAATCTCGAGAGGACGGACAAGGAACTTCTTCCATCGGGTCGATGACCAGTATGTGTAGCAGAGATTTACCACGACGCACACAATGACCGCTCGTTCAAAGTTATTTTTTTGCGTAACTTAGCAGTACAGGCGTGCCAGCTCCCAGCTGACACTTTAAAGAATTTAACTGGCCAGAATTACTCAACGGTCATTATTCATCTGTACAGGTCCACGTACAAGAGGTGGGTGCACATGCACTAAAACCTGCACAATTACGATGCAATACATCATACTACTGCCTCCAGCTCCCAATAAGTCAAATCAACACTTCTTTTAATGTTCTCCCTGTGAGCACAAAAGAAAAAAATGTAATGTAATGCCGTTGGTACCTGTGGTTTCTCCGTCTGAACCCGCCTCATACACCCGGAGCCGTAGATGACCGTGTTCTCGGGTATGACCTCACACGTGTTGACCTGACAGAAGGCTCCGATGATACAGCCGCTGGTGAGGATCACGTTCCTACCGACGTCAGCTAGACAACAAAAGAGGACATTTTGATGCGTCTCACACACAAAGCACTGCATAGTATGTTAGAGGCGTATTTGCACAGCGGTCCTTTAGGTGTAGGGTTACTCACAGACACTGAAAGAAAACAAAAGACACACGTCCTACCTTTGGATTCAATCACATTGTTGTCCCCAATTTTCAGGGTTTGTGAAACTGTAAGTTGTCAGATAAGGCTTTTTAAAATACATACATAGTTCATGATTACAATATTGAATAATTAGACTTCTACAATAAGACTGGCCAAGCAAGTGAAAAAGGATACCACAGCCAACTTCAAACACATTGTTCATGCCGATGGTCATCGTCTTTGGTTCCACTTCGGACTCCGGCGTGATGTTTTCAGGGTAACTTGTGGGTTGAAAACAAAACGAGTTTGCAAAGATTACCCATCTTGTAACAGCGTCCTAGACTACATGCTATGCACAAGGCATCTTGAATTACCCATTGATGATCAGGGCTTGCTCCTCTATCAAATTGCCTTCTCCAATCACGATGGGTCCTGCCTCTGCGATGATGCGCGCTTTCGGGTGGACTACTGTCCTGGGGCCTGAGGAAACGCAGGTCATTTAAAAATGTATATACTTTAGGTAAAGTTAACGTACCGTTAGACCGAGTTTTCTTTACTGGATGTGAAGCAATGCAAGTTTTGCCAAGTCAGCAGCGACCACTTGGAAGTGACCCAAAACAAAGCCTCTTACCTATGGTGACGTCTCCTCTAATTTCACTTTCAACACAAACCACGGCTCCAGCCGCTATTTTGACACTGTGAGAACATAATAATGATAAAGTCAAACAGTGTCCGAGGACATGCGAGGGATGAAAAAGGGTTAAACTGTGAGCTAACGTTGCTAGCTAGCCAATTGACTAACCGTCTAAAGAACGTACGCGGTTACTTTATTGTGATTATTTAGTCATTTTTTAATTCACTAATAACTCTAAGCTTAGCAGTTATACGTCATTAATTGACTAACATAGTTTGTTACCTTTTCTGAGCATTTGGTTTATCAGCCATTGCGACAGATGAAACCCAAAGGGAGGCACGGTTGACTCACTCGATTATCGATTTGGTGTCCTTGCTCTTACGTCGCAATGCGCATGCGTCAGCCGACTCAACCATAACATAGCTCAAGTTTCTAACATGATGATTGTTGGTTAAATATAGGAATTAATTGTAAAGAGGTAAGCTCACTTGAGATACGTCCGTAGTCTGTACAAAATGATCAAACGAGACACTTAATACGAAATAATACGTTACCACCAGCAACTCAGTGTGTTTCGTTAGAGAAACCTGATAAAAAAAACATTGATCTGTGATAAATGTTGTTCATCATAAATCACACACACTCGGTCATATTGTATATCAAATGTAAGCAGTCCAAAACCTCAGTGTGGTTTTGAATACACATGTGGTGACCGGCGGTGACCCCAGTTGAGGGCGACCGACAGGTAAATTTGCGTTAACAACGTACTTTGATCCTCGTCGCTCCCACTACAATGCCAAAACAAGAAATGCTCGGAAGTGGCGTTTGGTATGGCAAAAGGGAAACTAAAGGGGGATCCACAAGGCACTTTGTCAGTATCGGGGGTGATCCAGGAAAAACAGAAAGAAATGACACTACAGGAGAAATGTTTTTACCCCTTCGCCGCCCTCGCTTTGGTCGTAGCCGTTTGCGTGTTGCCACTGACAGCTGAAATATCTCCCCGTAAGTATCTGTTAGTGGAAACTAACTTGACAGCAGCGGAAGGCTTAGTGACTGGGTTAGTTATAGCTAGTTAGTGTTAATTAAATATACCTAGTTAGTTACGGCCTAGCGCAACTCTATACTACTTTCTCTTTCACTGTGCGTTCAAAATTGCTTTCACCAACGAAGCAAAGCGCCACCACGTCGTTTAAGTAGTTGACCGTTCAGCGTTAAGTCAAACCGGTTAGCTCGAGCTAACTTTAGCGTTAGCTCAACTCAAACAGCTTGCTTCGCTACACCAAAAGGAACAGTTCTCGGTCGATGAATGAGCTCCATCGGCGTTTGAGCCTCCCTCCCAGGTTACGGATTAAATACAACATGTGACCACGGGGGGGTTGTGCAGCCGTAACTTCAGCCAGCTCACATGCTTTGCTGTTCCGGGGAAGCGACGCTAGCTCTGTTTCGTCTCTCTGGCTAGCCAGCGAGCTAACACTCACTCTGCTGTGGAATAGGCTTGTCGGCAGCAGACAACCATCGGTGTGTGTGGTAAGTAACATGCAGCTCGTTAGCTGCACAGCTGTAGCCTTTAAAAAAAACGGTGTGGTTTCTCTGACTTGCACGGGGGTCAACATGGAGTCTGGAAGGCTGCTGGGGATTATGTGTGTGTATGTGCACTTGTTTCTAAACTTTGCGAAACCAAACGGGTTTTTAATTGGTTCATGTGAATTCTGATCACAAGGTTTGTCACACAGTTACAGGGTGTGGTCTGCTGCACTTGATGCTGTTGCGTCTTTTCTGCATAGGAACAACGACGACAAAGACTTCAACTAATGCTGCTATTTCTTACTCCAGCTGGCCTCTCTGGTCATAAGCACACAGCCCTGAAGATGGATGAGGCCACCCTGACAGTCAACAATGAGCTGGATGCTGAGGTGGTGGTGTCCTGGGTGTCAGAGCGATGCTATCAGGTAGAGAAACACACACACACACATCATATATTCTCCTGCAGTTGATTCTGTAGCACATTGGCTCGTTTCAGACGAGGATGGTGTTCTGATCTGGACCCATTGTGTCCCCGTGTGCTAGTGTTTGTACCAGCTGCTGGGGGTGCTACCCGCAGCGCCCGGTCCTGGCAGGACCAGTTCGGCAAACTTCGTCGTGAGCACACAGCATAAAATTACACTACAGCTCAGCAGCGCTGCCGTCAACCAGGAGCTGTGCACGTGAGTTAAAGAACACTGACATATGACACTGAAATCCCTTCTTAAAGTCTCATTTACACCAAATCTATAAGTGAGTCTTTTGATACAACACATTTCTTAGTTTTACCACGCTGTACTATGACGGCTGAGCAAATTATGAATGGAATATACTATTTGAGAGCCTTCACAGTTCCACTTCACAGCTGAAATGCACCAGCACATCTTGAATGTCATATTTTATTGCCGCACCATAAGGTCAATTTTTACAAAAGCAGATTGTAAAGCATGGCAGTGGACATAATTTACATTTATTGGCTTTGATCTTTGATATCTTTGTGTTTTTATTTAGTCCGATTTCATACAGCTTGTTTTAGGCTATGGTTTATACAGATTTGATTTCACTTTAATTTGACTTCATTAACTCATTACCGCGTCACCATGTTACATTTATTCAGTGTTGTATTTTATTTGAACTATTTCTTTACTTAACTCTTCATCTTCTCTCATTTTAGTCTTGTTTTATTTGACTTCCTCTTACTTTGTGTTATTCATTTCATCATCACTTGGAATTCTGTTTGATTTGTTTGAAAGGTGCTAAAAGAGTTAAACTTAAATGATGAACAGTACAATTGTTTTCCACATTTAATGAGGCTTCGTCTAGTGCATCAACGAGCCGTCTTGTTTTTAAAACATTGTTGAATGACAATCTACATTCAGAATGAAATATCCATTGAATAACTATGAGCAGAAACATGCATATATCAGTCGTCATTGTTTTTCACTTCAGGGTTCCCTTCCACTTTGGGGAGCAGGGGAACTACTCTCTGTGGGTGAAAAATCTGACCGACTCCTCGGTGGCCGACTGCTCCGTGGTGACTGTCGTGGACCCCGTCAACAGCTACATCCGTGAGTCTCTCGCGGACACGTATGACGTGCACATATCCAGAGTGTTTGAATGCTTTATTTGTACCTGTTGCATTGTGGAAAATGAAATGGCACGTTGATAAAAATGACCCCCCCCCCCTGTCCTCTCCGCCTGTACAGCGATCTTGGTTGCTTTCCTTATATTCGCTGGGCTGGCCCTGGCTTCTGCCATCGGAACAAAAATCTTAGGGTAAAGTGACAAACATCTCTTGCTAAGATTACTGCCAAGTGCTGCGTAAACTTTGTGTGTTTTGAATTGACTCCTAAACCGGTCGATTGGCTTCTCGTCCAGGCTTGACATAGTGAAGAGCATCCTGTTCCGAATCAGCGGCTCCATGGAGACCGAGAGGCTCATCAACTCTGTGAGTGTTTTGTGTGGAGAGGAAATCTTCATGGCGACCTGATCAGCCATTCATTTGTAAAGTCCAGTGTTTGATATCTGACTATTATGGTACAGGAGCTGGGCTTCCCAGACAGGACCGTGTCTCTGGTTGCGGACAACATCCTCCCTCCGGCGCCCAACCCGAGCAAGAGGCTGCGATCTCTGGACACATTCCGAGGGTGAGCCCTCTGCCTTCCTCGGCCCTGCAGCGTTAACTGATTTAACGCTTGTCCTCATCTGTATGGAAGCCCATATCCACCACGAAAAAATATTATCTCAATTATGAGATGAAAAGTCATAATTGAGATAATGAAGTCGAAATTATGAGATAAAAAGTCAAAATGATGAGATGAAAAGTAATTATTATGAGATAAAAAAAGCAATTATGAGATAAAAAGTCGTTGTTATGAGATAAAAAGTCATAATTATGAGATAAAAAGTCATAATTAAGATAATGAAGTCGAAATTATGAGATAAAGTCAAAATTATGAGATGAAAAGTTATGATTATGAGATAAAGTCATAATTATGAGATAATAAAGTTGAAATTATGAAATAAAAAGTCATGACTTTTTATCTCATAATTCTGACTTTTAATTTTAACCATTTTTTTTTGTGGCAGAAATGGGCTGTCATATGATATGATTCAATTTTTGGGATTATCTGACTCTGTAAATGTGAGTCATTCACGTGCTGTTACACATGGATGAGATCTTTAAACTGTAGTTTTCCCTCTTTCCCGCGCGGCTGCGTCTCTGTGATACTTTAACGGCGTTGCATCTATTGAATCTATTGTAGCAGATATGTCCGTGTAGCCGTTGTTTCTTTTGGCCTCACATCCTCAATGCCTTGTCCTCTCTCTGCGCTCCCAGCTTGGCTTTAGTCATCATGGTGTTCGTGAACTACGGAGGAGGGCGGTACTGGTTCTTCAGGCACGAAAGCTGGAACGGTGAGCTCCCACCTGCTTCCACCGTTGCTTTTCTAATCACACCAGAAATCAACCTCACATCTTTTTGTCGCTTGGCTCGACACCGCGGGTTGATTTTAATTTTTTAAACCTGTATTGTTATTTTATCCCCTTTTTTGTGTTTTTTCCTCAGGCCTGACTGTCGCCGATCTCGTCTTCCCTTGGTAAGCCTTTTGAACGCGTTCGCCACCATCTCGTCCTCTGCGTCTCCGTTTTGATCTCACCCTCGTCGCTTCCCCCCCGCCCACCTCCCCTCTCCAGGTTTGTGTTCATAATGGGGACCTCCGTCGCCCTGTCCATCAACTCCATGCTCCGCGCGGGCGCCACCCGCCGCTCGCTGCTGAGGAAAGTGGCGTGGCGGAGCGCGCAGCTCTTCGCCATCGGCGTCTTCGTCATCAACCCAAACTACTGCCAGGGCCCGCGTGAGTATGAGCATGAGCGCGCCGCCTCGCACCAACGACTTCAACATGGCACAGAATCCATTTCGACGATGTCGTTTAATATGGTTTCTGCCTCCCGCTGACACTCGTCCACTCCAACAGTGTCATGGGACAACCTGCGGATCCCCGGCGTGCTGCAGCGCCTGGCCTGGTCCTACTTGGCCGTGGCCTGTCTGGATCTGTTGGTGGCGAGGGGCCATCTGGACATCCTCCCGACGGTTAGTCAACAACGCACGAGTTCCCACGTCACGGAGCTCTCGTTCGCGCTGGATTCATTGTGACGCGTGAGTGTGACTGCGGGGTTGTCTCTGCTCTCCAGGAGGCGTGGTGGTCCCCCGGCGTCGACGTCCTGCTGTACTGGCCCGCCTGGCTGTGTGTGCTGGTGTTAGAAGTCGTCTGGCTGTGCCTCACTTTCCTACTTCCTGTGCCATATTGCCCAACGTGAGTCAAACCTGGCGTGTGAGTGTGTGTGTGTGTCTACGTAAAAAGTGCAACGCTCAGCAAAGCCACAAGGTTTTAACCACTTCTGAAAAGTATTTTGTCTACGTGTCGTCTTTTGGTGGGTTTTTTTGCGTTTGTGTGATTATCAGACGAGGCTTTACGAGTGTTGATCGGTATATTTTTTATTCAGGCCCAGGTTTTAAGATTTTCTGTCATTTAAATATATTTAGAGAATTACACAGACAACACCATCAAGGACTTGGTAGAAATAATAAACAGCTGGAAGATAAATCTTTTAAAATGGAATCCATAGTTTTTGTTTTGCCCTGAGTCCCAGTTTTCTTGGCCCACTGGTGAGAATCAGTGCACCATCTAGTGGGCTGTTGAGGTACTGCCAAATTATTTGATTTAATTTCTTAATATGTATGTTTGTATGTTTTGGGTCATTGACAAAGCTAATAGTTATATCTGTATATGCTTAACAATTCAAATAAATGTAAATACTAGTTATTCAAAGCTGTTAATAGTTTTGAATGACCTGTTACGTTTAAATATCAGCCCGCCAATCACGACACCTCATCAGAGGGAGAAATAAACGTGTTATCTCTGAGACGCCGACACGAGACGGATCTGGTTTTTGAGAGGACAAACCAAAAGAAGAAGGTTGAGAGGCGCATGCTTTATCCCACACGTGATAACCCTGACTTCCTCTGCCTCCTGGACAGAGGCTATCTGGGCCCAGGTGGGATCGGGGACATGGGGCAGTACGCCAACTGCACCGGCGGAGCGGCCGCTCTCATTGACCGGTGGCTGCTCGGAGAGAGCCACATCTACCAGACTCCCTCGTCACGGGTCGGTGACCGACAACACAACACAACCATTTATTCTTTGGCTAAGTTGCTTTAGTGTGTTTTGAAATCCTGTTTCCTTTCCGTTTTTAAAAAGGTGGTTTATGCAACTCACATGCCACACGATCCAGAAGGTGTTCTCGGCAGCATCAACTCCATCCTCATGGCTTTTCTTGGACTGCAGGTATGTCCTGCCCGGTTTTCTCGTTGTTTTCCTTGAAATTATTCATATTTCTGATGTTGGTATTTCGAATGATATAATGATTATATTATTTTGTATTGTCCTTCAGGCAGGAAAGATAATCTTACACTACAGAGAGCTCCACAGTAGTATAATTTCAAGATTCCTCACATGGGGTCTTCTTCTGGTAAGCCCCTTTTCACTTTTACACATTATTATTTTTGCTGAATAGTCTCGATATTCATCGATTTGAGTTTTAATTTTGCTTTCCTGAGTGAATGATGACGTCTCTTGTGACTCACAGGGAGTCATATCAGCCATTCTGACCAAGTGCTCCACCGACCAGGGCTTCATCCCCGTCAACAAAAACCTCTGGTAAAGTGTGCTTCATGATTATTATCATTTAAATTGTTTTGAAGTACTGAATCGGCTGTCAGACTGTAGTGTGGTTCTGATACTATTACTTGTTCTGCTGTCTGTTCCTTTTTTGTGTGTGTGCCTGCTATCACTAATGTTGTGATATTGGTGATGAATGAACGTCCATTCCAACCCCAGGTCTCTGTCCTATGTGACCACGTTGGCCTGTTTTGCCTTCGTGCTGCTGGTGCTGGTCTACTACACGGTGGACGTGAAGAGGTGGTGGTCCGGAGCCCCTTTCTACTACCCTGGTGAGCAGATTAATGACCGACAGACCCCCTCTGCCCGCCCACTACCTGTTCTGTAGTTGAATATAATTTTAATCCACTCTTCACTCCGATCCCCAGGTATGAACTCCATCCTGGTGTACGTGGGCCACGAGGTGTTCGAGGAGTACTTCCCCTTCCGCTGGCGCATGGCCAACAGCCAATCCCACGCCGAGCACCTCACGCAGAACCTCGCGGCCACTTCCTGTTGGGTCTTCATCTCCTACCTGCTCTACAGGAAGAAGATTTTCTGGAAGATCTAAACGATGGGACACTCTCTGACACGTATCAGGAAACAAACCACGTGCACGAGTGTGCAGAACAAATACAAACACACATCTGAGGAGTTACAAAACACACGAGCGGGAAACTGGAGACTGATTTATTTTGTCACTGTCTCCTGGTTATCTGTCTTTTTTTGTTCTTTCAAACAACACATCTTTTTATATTTTAGTCGCTAATTGACAAGACTTTATTTTTTCCTCAATGAAAAGATCTTCGGCTACGAAGCCGGCTGCCGAACATCTCAACCGACTCAGGAAGAACACGTCCAAGGATAGTGTCGGGAATTTGTGAATACTGACTTTGTTAATCTGCTCCTCTGACGGCGTTCTCGACGCTTGGTTTTCATTCCTCATCTCGCACCGCAGCAGCAGGCTGTTGCCATGGTGGTTTGTTGACTTCCCGTTAGGAGAATCCCCCGCTGCCATCTCCAGTACTGTCGCATTACTCTGAAAAGCTGAAGTGGTTTTTTTGTGTGTGTGTGTGTGTGTGTGTGTGTGTGTGTGTGTGTGAGAGAGAGACCGACTCTTGAAGAGCAGGCGGAGGAATAATGATGCACCCCAGAGAGAGAGAGAGTAGGCTACTCGTTGCTTGTTCCTTCCACTTCTGAGTAGAAGATGGAAGTAATATTTAAAACAAGGGAACCAGGATGTGGTGTGATATATAAAGCGCTGAGGGGAAGTGAAGGTCATGTCACATGACTTCAATGCTTGCTTTGCCTATTTTTTGTGTCCATGCAAAAGCTATAAAGGTAGATTTGTGTTTTTTTTTTGCCCAAGCAAATGTCTTGTTTGTAAGTTAAATGCTCAAAAAATGCTAAAAAAAAAAAAATCCCAAAAATTTGCTCCCCAAAAAACCCCTCTCAAAACTAAAATTTGCTCTCAAAAGAAATTTGCTCCCAAAAAAATTGCTCTCAAAAAATAAACGCAAAAAAAAAAAAAATTGCTAACAAAAACGCTCTTAAAACTAAAATTTGTTCCCAAAATTTTTTTTCAAGCGTTTCTTTTTTTTTTTGAGAGGAAATTTTTTGAGAGCAAATTTTAGTTTTGAAAGCATTTTTTCCCCCAAAAATTTTAGACACAATTTTTGAAGTGAGAGCAAAGATTTGGAGATAATTTACTTACAAACAAGAAATTTGCTTGGGTAAAAAAGACACAAACCTACCTTCAGAGAAGCATGCATGTGGAGGAGTTCCTTTTTGATCAGGTGTTTTTGTTCTTCCCAGAACTGACCTTTTTTTTATTTTGTAACACTTTTCCATGTTGGCCAGTGATTTAATTGCCCATTCTTTTGGCAAACATTTTCCAGCGGCCATTCCTTTTCCATTTTGTGAAGTGTTTCACGAGCTCATAGAAAGCCGTTTACAGTAGATGTAATTGTGGGATTTGGAGACGCAGCGGTGTCTTGGCTCGCCTTTAAAACGGTTGCCGTCGCTCACGCAGTGCCGTACACTTTGTACGATTGGCAGGTATTACTTTTATAAACACAAGATCATATGTTCAGTCGGTGAAATATCCAAATGCTGTGGGGATTTTTGAAATAATTGCTCATGCGGCACCGTCCTGATTGATGAAATTCATTGTGCCAAACATTTTATACACTGTTTTTATATTCGCCAAAATAACTTTATGTAATAAAATGTAAATATTCAAAACATAATTGCTGTTTGACTTGCAATGTTGTAATTATTCTTTCTCTTATCCGTCTTTAGGCCTTTTTTAAAGCAGGGCCATTCTGACTTCCTCTAAGATGAATGATTACCAGTTATATAACGTGCCACATGGAGTTTATATAAGAATATATGCTTTCCAGAGTTACAGTTCACATCACATTATTTATCTTCAAGCTGTGTTTCCAGCTCTTCGACGGGGAGACAGGTGTAGTTTGCTTTATCGCTCAATAAGCCGTGGGAATCGAGTTACAGTGTGGGTGCCTTGTGAGAGAAGAAGAAAAAAAAAAAAACGCAAGTTGTGAGAGCGCCTCTCGATCTCGCGAGACAATCGCGCTCTCTTCATTCGTGTCTATTGTGAGAGTTTTCTCGCTCTCGCGCGACTTTGCAACTTTCCCACGCCTGTTGTTTTGGCGTCTGCCCGTCGCCCCTCCCTCCCTCCCTCACCCCTTTCCCCGTCACACCTCCCCCCTCTTTTCTCTCCCCCTGCTCTTCCTTACCAGTCTGCTCTCCTCTGTTGTGCCGCTGGCTTTTGGCGAGAGGGGGCTTTTTTGGGGGGGAGGGATCTCGCGATTGTTGGACTTTTTTTTCGGGGGTGTGTAGAGGGGTGGGTGGGGTGGGGGGGGAGTTATTTGGAAGATGGCGCCCGTTGTTACGGGGTAAGTGCTGAAATTCAAAGCATAATGATATTAAAAGTTCCCACCCCTACCCCTCCCTCCCTCGTGGTGAAACGCCGCCGGTCCGCGGTGTTTTAGAGTGACGTTTTCGGACGTGAGGAGTGTCGCCGCGACCCCCGTACGGCTAACTGCACGCAGTGCTACTTTGCGGCGTGACGTGGGGTCAGCTACGCTAAAAAACTATTCTTCGTAGTATCGCCTGCTTTTTTTTCCCATCTGCCACTTGTTGAGTGGTCGCGCGACGTGGGCCGTTTCAAACTCTTTTTTTTTTTTTAAGAAACTTTTTTTTGGAGAACACACCAGTTTGGCTTTTTCTTCTTCTTCTTCAACTTCGACAGCCTGCGTGTGTCTGTTTGTTTTTTTTTAACGTGTGTTTCTAGGAGTTGAGCTCAGCTACCGACGTTATATCTCCACAAAACGAACGTGTCACTCCGCGCTGCGCCGCACCGTTAACGTGCGTTAAAAGGCGGAGCGGTTTGCGGTAATTAGCCTCAGCAGAGACTAGTCCGCGCACATTTTGTTGGTTTATTTTCCTTCTTCCTCTTCAAATAGGAGCCCGAAAAGAGAAGTTCGCAGTGTTGCCGTGGCGTTGTACGGCGAGACATTATCATTGAGTCTAAAAAGACGAAGAAGAAGAAAAATGCGTAGAAACCAACGGAGGTGAATCCTTTATTAATGCGCGTGTCTGCGCTATTACACCCTTTATACGCGGTGTGATAGCGCGAGCGCCTCGAGGTGACCCGCTGACGTCACTAACATGCCATTTGCCAACTCACCCCGCTTTCTGTCAAGCTTGTTGTTGTTGTTGTTGTTTGTTGTCTCTGCCACATCACTGAAACCACATGTAAGCAACCCTGATGTTTTCTGTTTGGCAGGAAGTTTGGTGAGCGACCTCAACGATTGACAAGGTAGAGAAAGAGAGAGAAACAGTGAAAAACACCAACAACTTGAGTCATATAGATGTTATGTAATTTGTGAATGTCTTGTCTATCCTCCCCCCGTCATCTTAGGGAGGCAATGAGGAATTACTTGAAGGACAAAGACGACCAAACGGTGCTCATACTGCACGCAAAAGTTGCACAAAAGTCATACGGCAATGAAAAGAGGTTGGTGTGTGGGAGGCTTTTGACGGCGAAGTCTCATGTGTATCACCGTGCATGTTGTTGTGGTTGTTTTTCAAACGGCGTCTGCTCGCGTCCACCAGGTTCTTCTGCCCCCCGCCCTGCGTGTACCTGATGGGCAGCGGCTGGAAGAAGAAGCTGGAGAACATGGAGAAGGAGGGCTGCACGGAGCAGGAGGCCCAGCCCTGCGCCTTCATCGGGATCGGCAACAGCGAGCAGGAGATGCAGCAACTCCACCTGGAGGGGAAGGTGAATCAGGGGCTTTCACCAGAAGGGGACGCCGTCTCGCCTTATTTTATAACAAACCTAACCTGTGTATATTCCATCCCTCGCCCCCTCTCCTTACATTAGCACTTCTGCACGGCGAAGACTCTGTACATCAGCGACTCGGACAAACGGAAGCACTTCATGCTGTCGGTGAAGATGTTGTACGGCAACAGCGCCAACATCGGATTCTTCCTCAGCAAGCGGATCAAGGTCATCTCCAAGCCCTCCAAGAAGAAGCAGTCCCTGAAGAACGCCGACCGTGAGTTGAGCCATCTCGAAGGAGACAGCTGTAGGGTTTCACCACGCGCGTGACACTTATCTCTCATCCTCCCCCCCTCCTCTATCCCCACCCTCCTTCCAGTGTGTATAGCGTCAGGGACGAAGGTGGCGTTGTTTAACCGCCTGCGATCCCAGACGGTCAGCACCAGGTATCTCCACGTGGAGGGGGGGAACTTTCTCGCGAGCTCCCAACAGTGGGGAGCCTTCTACATTCACCTCCGTAAGTCTTTACCTGGGCTTTTTGTGTGTGTGTGTGTGTTTTTAAAAACAAATATTGTTATTATTTGTCGTTTTTTTTCCTCCACCTGCGAAAAGGCGGAGCAGAAGTTCCACACGTGTGAATTAGTTTTGTGTGTCGTTTTTTTTCACTCAGTGGACGACGAGGAGTCCGAAGGAGAGGAGTTCGCCGTGAGAGACGGCTACATTCACTACGGCCAGACGGTCAAACTGGTCTGCTCCGTCACCGGCATGGCGCTGCCCAGACTGGTACGCACGCGTCCGTGTCAACTCATTGCGTCAACAACAACAACAAAAAAAAGTGCCGTCACACCCCTGGGTGTGCTCAAAGTAGTCGTAGGAGAGTGTGTGTTTGTTCTGCACACTTGTGTACATGGTTTGTTTCCTGATACGTGTGTGTGTGTCTGTGTGTGTGTGTGTGTGTGTGTGTGTGTGTCTCGCCTCGGTTCCTCAGGTCATTCGTAAAGTGGACAAGCAGTCGGCGTCGATGGACGCAGACGACCCGGTGTCCCAGCTTCACAAGTGCGCCTTCTACCTGAAAGATACCGACAGAATGTACCTGTGTCTCTCGCAGGAGAGGATCATCCAGTTCCAGGTGTGCAATCACACACACGCACACACACACACACACTCATGTTTAAATTAGCTTTTTAGTTTTTTAATTCCGCTTCCTGAATATCGTAAAATCGGATATAAAAACCAAAAAAAAAAGAAGTTATTTCTCAATCTTGAGTTTTTCTATGAAGTTGCGAAATGGGAAAATTGTTGGTTGTTTTTTTCCCAAGGGAGGAGAAGCCTGTACTAAGGTGCAGTTGCTGACTAAACACGGTTGCTAAATTCAAACATAACATTTTGCAACTCGATGGACTAAATTCAGTGTGAAATCAGATGTTATGATCAGAAATGCAACTTACCTTTGTATTTTATTAATTGTATTTTTCCTAATAAAAATCAAAAATAGGTATCCATCCATCCATTATCTTAACCGCTTATCCTCATTAGGGTCGCGGGGCGCTGGAGTCGATCCCAGCTGTGAAAATAGGTATTCTGTACATAATTGTTTCATGTCGTTACTTGTACGTAAGAACCAAAACGCAGTATCAGAAGTGTGAGTAATCACGGCGGTGTCACCCAAAGGTCCTTCAACTCCTGTTATGAGTTCAGCTCTGCTGGCAGTTGCCGTTTGTTTTGTGTTTCTGCA
>NW_027175998.1:3521467-3616467 GCF_023055335.1 Clinocottus analis | reverse complement strand
TGTGCCAATTCATCCCAGGCCAGGCCTTTAGCACATTTGGCATGCGCTTCTGCTGCTTTTTTTTATGATTTGTGATTTATTTTTTCCCTATTTTCCCCATTTCCAAACCATATAAACACTTTGCCTTGTTTTTAAGGCCCATTTAGGCCATTTTATGACACTGAAAGATAGTGTGAGTCATCATCTGCATATGGAAACACCTAATTGGTAGAAATTGGGTTTTTTAGTTTTTGCCAAAAAGACATTTTGGAAACGAGAATCTTTTCTGTGTTATTACAAAGAAAGTAGACTCATCCCGCTCTCAATCCGTCAGTGGGTTTTAGAATATAAATGTAACCATGAGTTGTTGCAGCTCACCTGTGGAACGAGTTAAACCCTGGTCAAATGTGGAGGTCCCACAGGGACACCGATAACACACACACACACACACACACTCTCTCTCTCTCTCTTTTCAGAGGGCCACTGCGTACACCATTGATATTTAATAGCCCACGCAGTGGAGAGGTTTCCTCACTGTTGAGAAATGCAAGTTTCATCAACAACCAGGGGATCAGTGTCTCTGCCTTGTCTGTGGGAATGACATCATGGGTCATATGAGTACTCTCAACGGTCTTGATTTCAAGTGAAACGGTGGATTGTTAAAAATGTCAACAATGTACAACCCTGCCAAATAACTAGGGTTTGAAAAGAGCCACTCGCATCTGTCAGGAAACCATCAATTTGTATGTTCAGTTGGTGTGCTTTGTCCCAGCACGCCTGACGGCTGCAGCACCCTGGTGGTCTGTTTGACGGTATCATCTGGCCCTCGCATACTGGTCCTGCCCGGTGACCCCTCGGCTCTTCATCTCCCCCCGGAGCTCCAAAACACAGAGTCACAGAGACAAAAATGGACTCTGTGTGTCATCTTCTCCCCTATTAGTGTTCCCAGTTGGTTAAAACTGTTACCGTAATAGTCTGCTTTGGTGTCCGTGATCTAGAGGAGTGCTTCTCAAACGGGGTAAAGGCATTTCAGGGGGTATGAGAGATTTAAAATATATATATTTAAAAGTACCATCCATTAAAAAAGAGTCCTTGAAAGTCATTTAATACACATTTCATGAAATATAAGTGAAAGTTTTTTGACTGAATTATATATATTCTTTGTTAAATCAGACACTGATGGCACAGAACTGTGTACATATTTTTTTCAATAAAAAATTAAGGGGTACATCACTGAAAAAATGTTGATAATCTTTTATGTAGAGGCACTCATACAAACAGTATATAGACAAAAAGTGTCTCTCTCGGGTCAGGGGTTATTTCAATCTTAAACAAAGACGTACATGAAGCCCTGGTGCTCTGTCGACTGACTGGCTGTTAGGATGCTAATCTGTAGTTAGCTTATGTTCTCACACTTTCCTTGAACATGGTGGTTAAAATGCTTTGAACTATATTATTTATATTTAATTATTGACCTTGGAAACAGCAATGTAAGAACATATCAATCCTAAATTGTTCAATTTTCCTCAAGTCTGGGCTGAGTTAGCGAGCTATCTTGTCCACCACGGTTTCACGCTACAGTCACATAACATTACATTCACATGAACTGCTGGGTACATGTTACTGTAACAGGTAGCCAGACTTTTCTGTTTTAAACTTACCGTTCAGGAGGGCGGTTACCTTTTCAATTAGCTTTCTTTAAATTGCTAGTGCTAATCACTATCGCCAATTGCTAGCATGTTGAATATCGTTATGGTTATTGTTCGGTTGCTGAGTCTGTTGCATTGACAAAATACAATATAAACTGTTATAAAGATTTGTCAATTTATTTTACATACAAGGCTAGGATATGTGAATGCTAGCGATGAGAATTAATGCTAGAGATGTGTACGCTACCAATTAGCATTAGCGGTTTTGGCTAAATGAAAGCCTGCAGAGTTGGAAGACGTTGGTCTTATAGGACGGGTGGGGAGCGGAGGTAATTCAGGACAAAAATATATGAATCAGCTGGCTGTAGATCAGCTAATAACCAGGTTTCAAACAGTGGAGGGTACACAAGATGTTGAATTTGAACACTTTGCACTAAAATGTCAAGATTAGAACCTGCATCCATCAACCACGTTACTATAAATTGGTCTTCAGCGGAAATATTGTTGTTTGAGGGTTGTTCGTGGGTTCACATACTCTTTAATTTTGATTGACAGGGACAGCCAGGGAACACATCCGGGACATGAACAACATGAATGTGTCTTTTTATATTGCATGGTTTTTACCCACAAGGCCAACAGGACACCCTGCATGACACGTTTTGATAAACACGCAATTAATAATTTGCTGGCTCAAACTTTGTTTGTATTTCAAGAGCCATACAGTCGCAGAGAAGGATGAATAAATCCACAAATTGAAATCACACAATAAAGTATCTCAATGACTCAAGACGAAGAGAATTCTTTGCGTCTGCTCCAAAAGGAGCATCTGTAAGTGTCGATAGATTAGATTCACTAAACAGCTGAGCTTCATTAAAGGATGGCTGATGGATACGTTGAGTGAATTTTGAACTGATATGAAGTCGTTGCCTCCCTGAACCCATGTAGACCCCTGCATGGTGGTGTACCCACCATGCATCAGCGAGGCGGATCGCTACAGCCTGGAGGCCCTGCGGAGCATCCATCAGATGATGGACAACGACCAAGACGGAGGGATCGAGGTGGAGGAGAGTTTGGAGGTACAGAACTGGCCTTTCAAGAGATGTTTACCCTCTGTTTTCTGAGCTGTTCGTAGAACCCCCGCGAGTGCATGTTCTCGCATGAGACAGACGTGGCAATGCAACAGGTGTTCAGGCCGGTGGACGAGTCAAGGATAGCAGCGGTATAACTTTTGCTTTTGGCTCGGTGACAAAGTGGGTTTGCTCGAATGGAATACTGGAACACTGGTGACCTTCATATCGTCGCGCTTGACAGCCTAACTCCTCTTAATATTTCCTGACTCCAGTTTTCTTTAGTCTTCCGCCAGTTTCTTGACGTTGTCACAATCACACTTGAAAAAACAAACCCGCTCGCCTCAGCGGAGAAATGCATTCTGCAGAAATATTATCAGTCTGACTTCAGTTATTAGTTTAAGGGGAAGAAATCCAATGAAAACATAAGTAAATCGTTACAGCGAATTCCTAAATATCACAAATTGATGTTGCGAAGCGAGGTTTGACACATACATCTATCGTCTCTTACTTTTTCTGCAGACCTATAATATGTAAATATATTGCACCAAACTTTTTGTTTCTCTCTTTACAAACACGTTTTGTCAACGAGCCAAAAACAAAACAATATTTCCGAGCTAATGACGTCCCGAGGGAATAAGTGTTTGGTCCGATGTGACTGTCTGGGTCTCTGTTTGTGTGTGTCGTTGGTAGTAAATCCGTGATTCTAGAATGCCGCTGCCTTCTAGAATGCGGTCCAGGGATACAGTATCCAGGGGCTCGGGTTGCGGTTTCCATAGAGACTTGAAGAGGGGCGGGGCCGGGCTCATCAGACCTCCGCACCAAGATTCCCTCCGGCCCTCCATGTCGCTTCCCTTTACAGCCAAGGACACATTCCAAGACAGCACCAACACACACACACACACACACACATTTGCAATAGACACTCATGCTGCTGCTGGCCTTCGCAATAAATACACTCAAAACACCCGCTCCCTCTTCCTGGATTGAACTCTGAATACATAACACATCGCCACCTTAACCCAATTTATTTTGGACGTGCTCCGCGACCTTCTAACCTTCTAACCCTCTAACCCTTTAAAGTTTTCACTTGTTCCTTCCGTCCCTCTCTTGTCTTTTTCTTTTGTGCAGTTCATCATGGGGGACATGAAGCAGCAGCAGACCAACAAGCACAGCCACCTGCACAGAGAAGACCAACACATCACAGTCGAGGAGCTCTGGAGGGGCTGGAAGTCGTCCGAAGGTGTGTGTGTGTGTGTGTGTGTATATGAGATATAAGAATGTGTGTGTGTGTGTTCTAAACGTTGTCTCACTTTGTCTCCTTTTCCCCGTCTCACTTCTCAGTCCACAACTGGACTCAGGATGACGTGCTCCGCTGGCTGAAGGATTTTGTCGAGTTGCCTCAGTACGAAAGGAACTTTAAGGACTTCAGGGTCAATGGAAACACACTCCCCAGGTGAGGATGTCTCTTGTTTTCTGTTGCCCGAGCGAGTCGTTGGAAGAACGCCGAGCTTTTGACACCTGTGTGTGCAGGATCGCGGCCAACGAGCCGTCATTCCTGAGTGGCCATCTGAGGGTTCAGGACCAGAGGGACAAACAGAAGCTCAACATCAAAGCTCTGGACGTGGTCCTGTTTGGACCGCCGACACGTAAAGACCCAAACACCCTCCCAGCTTCCTTGAATTTCTTCTCCCCGCATCTCAACTGCTGGCATGCTCCCATCATCCGTGACGCCTTTATGATCCATCCAGCATTAATTATACTCGTGACCTTTTCATTGCACCGCAGGCCCGCCTCATAACTACATGAAGGACCTGCTGCTCATCGTGTCGGTGGTGATGGGAGTGGGAGGCTGCTGGTTTGCCACGTCCCAGAACAAAGCCAGTAAATTCCACATCGCCAGGATGATGAAAGATTTGGAAAGTCTGCAGCGGGCCGAGCAGAGCCTCATAGACCTGCAGGAGCAGTACGTATCCGGCTATCGGCGCCTCTCGCTTACAGCACACTGATGAATTGCCTTTGTTTAGCTTGATTGCCGAAAAAAAAAAACCGAAAACGTTCCCTTGCTCAGACTGGCCGAGGCGCAGGAGGAAAAACGCAACGTCGCGGAGGAGAAACAGAACCTGGAGGACAAGATGAGGGACGAGATCATGGGGGCGCATGAGGAGGCTTACCGCCTGCACGAGCTGAGGGAGGGCGCCGTCAGCGAGCTCAGCCGCCTCCGATACGCTGAGGAGGAGCTGCTGCAGGTAGACGCGCAACCAGAGGGATGCTGCGCTAACGACGCTAGTCACCCTCGCTTTAGTTTAGTAGGTTTAAAGGAGTTAAGGGGTGGAATATAAGCTTTTGGAGCAATTTCTCAGCAATATATCTACATACTGAACTCTAACATTTGACCCCCCCCCCCCCGCTCTCTTCAGGTCCGCGGCGCATTGAAGCAGGCGGAGAAGGACATGCAGGCTAGCTCGACGGCCTCCGAGGCCCTCCAGCTGTGGTTGCAGCTGACGCATGAGGTTGAGGTCCAGTACTACAATGTCAAGAGGCACAGAGCAGAACTACAGCTCGCCATCGCCAAGGAAGAGGTACTGCCTGCAAAAAGAGGACAAACACACACACACTGGTGATATTTAAAGAGACTGCACTGGATATGTAAGCAAGTACTTACAAAACATGTAAAGGTCACCTGTGTTCCCTTGCAGGCAGAGAGGATTAAGAAGAAGAGGAGTTCTCTGTTCGGGACTCTCCATGTCGCACACAGCTCCTCTCTAGACCAAGTCGACCACAAGATCCTGGAGGCAAAGTGAGTTAGAAATTACCCAGCGCAAGTTTTATCTGCGTCCGCCACAGTCACGCAACATGTGGTCTTTGCACATCCCAAAGGAACGCCTTGTTTGAAGTGACGGCCTGCCTCCGGGAGCGCCTGCATCGCTGGCAGCAGATCGAGCGCGTCTGCGGCTTCCCCATCATCAGGAATCCCGGCCTCTCGAACCTCTCCGCTCAGCTCTACTCGGACTCGATCCGCCTGGGGTTTCCCAGAGTGCCCCCCCAGCCGTCTTGGTCCTGCCACAGCTCCGTGCATGGCTCTATGGAGGATCTGTTAGAGGAGCCTGCTTCTCCAATCGTACATCAAATGCCGGGTAAGTCACAGCAACGGTGGCTCTTTGGTTCTTCATCAGGGTCCACAAAGTGGGTTCGGATCCAGTGACTGCGGAGGCCATGACATGTGATTCGCACAACTTTAAATAGGCATCGAACCATTCAGTGACCCCTTTGTTCTGTATGGAAACATCTGTAATGTTTCATGTTTGTCATCTTACATATTTTAAAAACAAAGCAAAGGCGTAATCACGAGATCTTCCACATACATATGAATTCCCGAAGAAAAACGGACTAAAATTACAATGTATTTACTTTAACTAAAATACATACTTCCATTGCCTCCGTCATTTCCTAGAATGTTAGCAAACGCGTCACAACTCATGAACTTTGAGCTTTCTGAAATGTCCACTTGTTGTCAATACCACAAGCCGTCTCCATGGCCTCTACTCGTGGACTCAGTAAACCCCATTGTAAGGTAGCGTTAGCTCGGCGGCTAGCTGAGTTACCATGCCTAATCACATATTGTTTTAAGATGTGAGGACAAATTGTACTGATTCAGATGTTACCAGACCTTTATGGTTGTAAAGTAGGTTGTATATTCATCGCGTCACCACCGTCTGATGTCATCACTTGTCTTATTTGTTGTGCTGATTGGTTTCATCTTTGATCTTCCTCCAGGTCAACCCCTGAAGTGCTCTCCTCAAATACGTAGATCCACCATATGTCGGTCACGTCGTCCCGCCACGGTCCCTCAGCCGGCGTCCGCCATGACCTCCACAGACCCAGACCTTCTGATACCCATACGACCCCCTTACCCTTGTGAAGAAGAGAGTCTGTTCAGGAAAACTCTAAAGAAACAGTATGTCTCCCTGCCCATCAGTTTCAGAAACCAATTTGTTTTACACGTTGCTCATGCTAAAACACTTCCTCTTGATTCCTTTCCTTCTCCCCTTCCTTGTTCTTTCCTTCCCCTGTTCTTCCTTCCATTTTTCTCACTAATAGAGACTCACAAGAGAAGTTTTCAGACGCAGAATATATCCCTTCACCTCCTCTCAGCAAAATGTTCCCAACTGTTGACACGTCCCCTCAAAATCTCTTTCATGATGAAACTGAACTGTTTGCCGACGACTCCATGACAAAGCATTTGGGCAAAGAAGTAGACGCTGTTGTTGAGTCTCCAGTTCGCAAAACTTCGGCCGAAGAACTTGAAGCTTGTCTGGACGCAAGCTGCAGAAAGATGGCAAAAGATGAGTCTTTGATAGAGGCTACGCCAAGGAAGATATCCAGAAACAGGAGCGAAGTTCCCATCGATGCTGCGGTTCGAAAGGTGCTTTCCAATGAGTTGGATGCAGAAATGTCCGGCAAGAAAGGAGAGAGAGATACGTTGGGAGATTTGATGGACACTGCTTCAAGGAACGTATACAGAGAAGGAAGTGATTTGCCTCTGGACATTAGAAAGATTATTCGGAATGAATTCGAGGCAAAAACAGATGCGTCACCGAGGAAGATTTCAAGAGATATGATGGGGTCTTCAATGGACAGTGCCACAAGAAAGATGATACAGGATGATGTTGAGCATCGGCTTTACTCAATGCCCAGAAAGACTACAAGAGATTCAATGGGAACGACCTTCGACACTGGTTCCAGGAAGTTCCCATGGACTAATGAAGACTGCCAGCTTGATTCCTCTGTGAGGGTGTTAGCGATGGACAAAATGGCTGAGGGCCCTAGAACATCACCAAGAAAGATTTCCAGAGATGAGCTGGAGTATTTCACAGATACTGCTTCCCTAAATTTGCCGCCCAGAGAGAGATTTGGCTCGTTCATGGATACCTCGTCGTCAACAGAGAAGCAAGAGTTCGGTTTAGGACCGTCCACAAGTAGAAGGCTACTCAGAGAGGAACTCGCCGGTTCTCTCAAAAGAAGAATGACGAGAATGCCAAGCATTGACATGGACACTTGCGTAGAGACTCCCACAGGAAAAATCTCCTGGGATATAGTTGATCTTCCAATGGACATCCCCAAACAATCAATACTCAGGGAGGAGTTGGGGGCGTCCGAGTCCAGTTCATCTCCAGGTCGAATGGGACAGCCAGACCTTATGTTAACCTCCCAGGTGCCATGGAGTTCGTCATCAGACCTTTTCGCTGGCCCGCTGAGCCAGCTCGTGTACGACGGGATCCTCGAGAAGTCCTGCCGCTCCGGGGACACGACCCCGACCAGTCTCTCGGCCTCGACGCCCAACCTGCCCCAGAGCAGGCTGCTGGCGGAGGTGGAGGAGCCTCCATTGCCTCGATCAATGATTGCGTTCCCATCTCCTGCATCGCCCCCCGAGACCGGCGAGGAGAAGAACAAACAAAAGGAAAAGAGCAAGAAATCCTTAAAGCTCAAAAATCTTTTCAAAAAGAAAACGGAGTCATCGCCAGAGAAGTCCCAAAGTGGTCTGCAAAAACTCTGACGACCGGCGTCGAACGTTTTCCCTTTTTTATTAAACCAGAAAATTAGGTCAACGAGGTTTCAGAACCTCATTGCGGATATCCGGTATGGAAAGATGAAGGTGATTTATTTTTGATTATTGAGTCTTATTTAGGCATATGGTTGATACCATATATTATATTAGCTGCAGTTTTGTGAGGCTTTGCCTATGGTTGAAGTATGAAATTGTGCTGCTGCTCTGTGTGACAAAGGCAACGCTTGAGTTCAACACAAACCTCCAGTGAAGACGTTTATCTGAAGACAACAAAAGTTTCGCTTGAGAGATTTCTGTGTTGTTTGGGTTTCAAAGTTGGGGGATGTTTGAGCCCCAAATTAGTGAAACCACACAGCAGAGAAGTTGAGTTTTTTTTTTTAGGTTTAGACTCTTAACTTTTCACTTTTTCTTGAACTTCAAATTGTATTTTTGCTTATTTTGTCTTGACAATTTAATGTTACTCAAGATGTATTGAGGATTTATACATTTTTAAGTTTTAAATGGCCTTAAATATGTTTGATGCCTGAATAGATCTGCACTAGGAAAACAGCCTCCAGCAGATTTTTTTAATGCTGATACATATCAGATTTTGTATCAGATCGTCCGATAACATTTGCATACTTATATATAAAAAAGGGTGTGTCTGTGTGGATCTGTTGGATGGGGTTAGATGGCTTTTATTTCTCTCCAGAAAACATCTAAAGTTTCAAAGTCAGCTCTTTTTAAAGTGAAGCTGCAAACATGTTGCTGAAATTGACGCAACATAACACATTTTAATTTCATTTTAATCACATTTCCCGATGCACATACTCATCATAATTTAAACTGCACACTGCTTTCTTAATGTTCTGAGCTTGGAAATGGGTCAATATTAACACAGCCGATATTGGCCTGTTTACACGAAGCGTCTCTCCTGATCCTGTGGATCGGCCTGGGACAAGCAACGTTTTATTTATTTTATTTTGCATTGATTTGCTAAATGCTCATGATGCTCGCTAGTTGTGGTGGGTTTTTTCTTTCTTTCATTATTGATGGGTTTTATGCATCTTTTATTGTTTACAGGAACAAAGTCAGTACCTTGAGTAGTTCATAAAAAATCAAATAATTATTAGTAGACAGTGTATAGTTTTTTCACGCCATATTTCTTGGACTGTTTCAAGTGTAAGGAACACATGGGTAAAATATTGTCCTTTTGTCCTAGAAAGGACAAGCACTAAATTGTAATATGAATGTAAGAAAAAAAAAAAAGAATCTAAACATTGACAGCATGTGAATTCTTTCAAACCTTTGAGAAAGAAATGTAACAGGTTGAAATGCAGCTTTAAAATGAATAAAGTCTCAATGCAGTATGATTTTTTTCTTTCTTAATAATTCTTCAAAATGCAAAAATGGCAACATCTCCTCTGAAGGAACTTTTTGTTTTGGAGCTTACTCATCATGGCCACTAGAGGTCAGCAGAGTGGACGGCACTTGGCCACATTCCTGATGTGATTTTAGGACGACGCTCTTAAATTTCTACTTATTACAAAAGAAGTTCTCAACACCTAAGATGTGATTGGACTGATGAAGAGTTAACACAGTCAAGCATAAATGAACAGACTAGATTTCCGCGAGTGTAAAAGTGTTTATTTCATGACATGTTCTAAAATAGTACAGCAACCTCTACTTTATTAAACTAATACAAAAAGCAAGGTATAAGGCTGCAGCTTAGCATGTGACAAAGTTTTTAAAAAAGTGCATTTTAAACAGATTGTAAACATGTATATAAGTCAGACAGAAGAATAGAGATCATTGCCGTCTGGCTGGTTGTAAGCTTGATATCAGAATAAAGCAGAAGGCTGCACCCGCTTGCTTGAGGCGTTTCTTCAACCGCAGGTTACACAAGAGGAAATGGCAGCCGGGGACTTGATTTGTATCCATTTGAATTCGAAGTCGTTTCACTCCATTTGGTTTCTGCTTGAGTAAAGCGAACGTGCCGTCTGTCCTCCGCCGCTCGGTGCGTTCGTCCATCCTTTCGGCCGGAAAACAACTCGAGTGAAACACGCGTCGTCATCCTGAGAGACAGTTTGACATTTGTTAGTTAGTTAGGAGCTTTGTGCTCACCTCTTGTGTTGTTACATCTAAAGATCTGTAACTGCGGCACATTAAAACAACTGCAAAGACCAAGAGACGCTGCGTCGCACCTAATGTACTTAATTTAGACTTAATGAAGCTCAAATTCTCACTGTTCGCTACCTGATCCCGTCTGGTTTGTCCCCTGAGGTCAGGTCTTTCCTGGAGGACTTGAGATTCTTTGTCTGCAAAAATGAACACAGCATCGTCACAAAGCTGCTCCTGCCTCTTTGCAAATACAATGAAACGAAAAGACAGCCTCGCTCTGTGTTTAAATTATTGATTTAACATCATTCATTGAGGACAAAAGTAGGGAAAACATCTGTGCCTCTACACCTGCTTTCTGACAGACGTAATAAACCAAAATGAAGGAGGCGACGGAGGCGAGAATAGTGACGGCTGGAGTGAACACCATCATCCAGGACCCAGGGGATGCGGATCCCTCACGGGGGTCAGGGCCCGAATCTGGAACACATACATGTGTGTATTACTTCTTTACTTTGTTTCTCTTCCCTCATTCAGTGAAAACATTCAAACATATCTGCATCAGTGGTGCCTGGTCTCGTAGCGTCGCGCTACAGCGTCAGGTCATACTGCAGATTTGATCTGTCGGGCCAGAACTTCCTTTAGCGAACGCCAGCTACGCCACGGAGAATAGGAACGAAGTGGACTAGCGAGCTAGCTACATACTTCCTGGAGGACCGGCCTGAAACCTTTAAACTGGGGGGAAAAATGGAGTTAAAGCGCCCACCGGTCAATGAATATTGTCACGCTGAAACTGCTTGTGAAATTAAGGAGGAGCGGCAATGCTAACAGTGAACGTTAGCAATCAGAAGAAAGATTTTGAAGAGGATGAAAATGTTTTTTTCCTCCAGACAGCAACGCCAACTGGTGACGTTTGAGCTGTGAAATGTTCGACATGCATCTTGTGCTGATTGACCGTTTCCAGCACCGACCTCCAATGTAAGTCCCTTTGGATAAAACCGTCAGCTAAATGTAAAGACGAGATCGCAATTTAGCATCATGCTAGCAGATGGAGCTGCAAACGTGGCATATGTTTGTAATTTCTGGATAGTTTTGGACATTTTCACTTATATATTTGGTTTTGTTTGGCTCTGGTTGTTGAGTTGTGTCTTTGCAGCTTTAGCAAATGGATTCTTAGTCTTGTGGTCCAGGCTTTGCTGTTTAATTTGGTATATGACATCATCATATTAACTATGGATTCATAACCACATCAATTAATGAATACATGAATGTGAACTTGGGTTTTTTAAGAGGATGCTGGCTTTTTACAGGTAGTGACAGGTGTCACTCTGATTTATTTCATGTTTCAGCCAAAACGCAACTCAGTATCTCACCAGCAGCAGCGTCACCGTCACGCGCTCACAGTTATCACAGCTTTAGCTTCACTTTCACATGAAGGAGACATGAACGTGAGCTCCAGTGGCGCAATCGGTCAGCGCGCGGTACTTATAAGACAATACGCTGCAGAGCCATGCCGAGGCTGTGAGTTCAAGCCTCACCTGGAGCATTTCTGTACTTTGTTGAGCAATGCAGGGTTGATATTACCTCTTCTGGAAAGCATCAAAGGACAGTGATGGATAGTAAATACATAAAACTCATCAGAATAAGACAACTGGGTTGTTCCTGAATAGTTGAGGTCTTGGTGTTTCACATGTTTTATAGTTTTTTGTAAAATTTGATTCTCGTGGGGCTTCGTTGGCGAGATCTTGAACATTTTTAACTGGTGCTGTTTTCTGTTGTCTCTGGATTCAATTTAACTCGTCAGTCATGTTGTGGTGTAATATATACGTGCAGTTTGAACAATTCAGTATGTTGTTCCTGTCACATCCATTACATCCTGAGCACAATCAGGAGCAACATGAAAGGAGAAGTCAGACCGGCGTACTTACAGAACAGGACCTTTGTTGTGACGTTGCCGTACTCATAATACATTTTGACATTTCCATCCTCCACTGTCTTCTCTTCACTTCCGCAGTAGTAGAGGCCCTCGTTTGATTCTGTGATGTTCATGATCAGCAGGTCATAGGATTCAGAAGAAAAGTTTCTCACAAACTGAAAGTGAGGCTGAGTCTTCAAATAATACAGAGGTCCTTTAACTTTAAGGACGAGAGAAGGCTGGTTCTCATGAGAGCAGTTCCTGTACCATACTATCCGTACCCCAGTTGACACTTTACAGTCACAGTACAGAGTGATGTTGTCTCCTGGTCCGACCGTCACCTCCGACGCAGATTCAGACCTCCGGTCACGACTGCAGGACGCAACTCCTGGAAGACAAGCACAACCGTGAAGGCAGATTGAGATGTGCTCAGCAGGCGTCGGCTCCTGCTCAACACAACCACAAGGGGAGGGTGTGTCTGAGCTTTCGCCGTCAAAACATGAAAAGCTTGTCTCAAAAGAATTACCCGAGAGAGCGACCAGAAAGAGGAGCAGCCCGTCCATGTGTGACGAGGACGCCCGACAGTTGGAAGACAGTGAAACACATCTCACTCAGAGACATCATGCACGCTTTTTTTTTCTGTCAAAGGAAGCGTTCGATGTGGTTGGCCAGTCAAGTGGAACATTTTCTTCTGTGGTTGTTTTCTATTGGTGTGCGGTCGTCTAATATTATCCCTACAGGAGGAAACATCAGAGTACAGATGAGCAGTACTTTCAAAGTATTTTATAGAAATAAGGTGAGTTAACAATGTTTAAATTTGTCTTTTATGGGGTAAAATCCATGTTTGTACAGTGGAGACTTACACCCGATAAAACTGTTGCTGGACTCTTTTTATGCTTTATACTAACCTGCAATTTCCCCACTGCATTGTCTATGATTTTATGACCAAATTTCATGTCAACCCATCCAAAAGTTGTGGAAAAATCATCAAATCCAGCAAAGTCAAAACAAAAAAATCAGAGCGAAGCAGACAGAAAGGTTTATAATATGTGGTTGAAGGACCCTGAATGTCAGATTGATTCAGCAGTGAAAAGTATGATGATTAGTCCTGTAACCAAGAAATTATAACGTCATCGTGAAGTAAATACATCCAGTTTTGTTTTCACAACATAAATAGATATTGGAGATGAATTCTGAGCCGTTTAACCAAAGCTCTACACAGTTTATACCCATTAAAACTATGAATGACAAGATTTGTTTTAATCCATAAAAATACAATCTTTTATTTCCTTATCCTTTTAATCGTGGGCTTGTGTGAGGGAAACAAAACACTGAAGTAAAAGGATGACATTTAGAGTGACATTTCAGTTCTTCATAGCCGTTTAAATGATTTTTGGAACGCTGACAAAACAAGAAAAATAGTCTTGAGCCTTGTAGACCCGCTGCTGTAACCAATCAACAATATGGATCATCAATGATGGCCAATAGGTCGGAAGTGTCGCATTCGTGATCCAGACCTCTTTTTCTTTGATTGAGTCGTCGTAGGAACCCCAAATTAATTCCAATACTTGTGTTTATTGTGTGTATTTGTTCAGCAAAATCGTGGGGAAAAAAATGTATATCTCAGAAAAAAATCACTTTTAAAAGATATTTTCATCGTAACTATGAACATCCAGCATGATATGAGCCAGATTCCTCAAAAACGCCTCCTGGAGCGTCAATAAGACACCTTTATGGAAAGATTAGGACCTAAAGAATCAGAATCTGCTCAATCCATGAGACAACGCTCTCGGGGGCTTTCGGGTGTGTCGTGCAGTGCTGCCAAACTAATTTTAATAAGGCGCGTTGTGATGTAACGCTGTGTGCGGCTAAGCTAGTGCCTGTCGGCAATGGGGCCTGAGAAGGGCCTTGTCCTCCTCCAGCTGTAGGAAGTCAATAGCTTCTTCCTTCCTCCGTGCAGGGAGCACTCCTAAAGATCTTCTTTGACTCTGTGGTGGCATCAGCCATCTTTTATGGACTGGTCTTCTCACGACAGCTGACAGGAAGACACTGAACGAGCTGGTAAAGAAGGCCGGTGGTGTGCTGGAGTCTCCTGGATGTGGTGCAGGAGGTGGGAGACAGGAGGACGATGGCTAAGATGTCGTCCCTGATGGACGACACCTCCCACCCCGTGCAGAATCCACCGCCTGTGTGCAGGAGAGTCCTTCCTTCCTGCTGCTGTCAGGCTGCACAACCAGCTGAGCTCCCAGTAAACCACAACAAAACACTTTGATGTAATCCAACCTGTGCAATATGAATACAAAATAGAGGAATAGTGGAAAATAGTTATATTTATTCTGCCTGCATATGTAATATATTTGGTTATTTTAGATTCTTACGTGTTTGTTTTTTGTTACTGTTCTACTGTTTTTGTCTCTTGGGTGCTCTTTACCTCTTTGCTGCTGTAACCCTGAACATGTCCCCACTGCGGGACTAATAAAGGATGATCTAATCTTACCTTAAAGCTCTTGGCGGCATCCTGTCTCAGAGTCGTGGAGCCTGCACAGGTAGCTGTCGTGGGTTTCCTGTTGCCTGAACATCACACGGGCGACAGAATGTGGTGAAGGCGAACGTTCTTGCTTCTCTGTATCGTGTTGTTCTTCTTGGAAGAAGTAACCCTCCCGCCCCCCCCCCCCCGCCCAACCTGTCTTTATTGCTCTTCATTTTTAACGCCGGTTGCAGTGGTGACTTGATGAACTACTAGACACACATCAGTGGGTGAACGATGTACTGTGAAAGTGCTTTGAGTGGTCAGAAGACTAGAAACCATCCACTAGAGGTCAGGAGAGTCCCACTGGTTACTAGGAGGTAGAGGTTACTGTCAGTGTTTCCCTAAATACCTGCCCTCATGGTGAGCAATTGGGTACAACCTCTTGAAATAGTAGAGAAGAATTAAAAGATGTATATTGTTTTGTTTTTTGTTCAGCAAACACGGCATCCAAAAAAGGCCACATGGTGTTGTTTCGACATCAGTTTGCAGACAAACAACAGCGTGTCTTGATCCCACTGACCGTGGTGTCTGTGCATGAAACGACACCCTGCAACAGACGGTGCAGAGAGCTCAATCAATCTCACAAAGTCAGGATGTGGGCACTGATGTGACACAGATTCAGAAATAAACTTCTAAATGTGGCCGTGATGGGAGCGGGCTGCAGAGCCAAACCCAACTCCATCAACACCTTCAGCGGGCCGCCCGGCCGCCGCGGCTTCAGCCCGTTGAAGCTGTGCGTCTACGCGACGAGCTGTTTGTCACCGCGGGTTTCCTGTAAAGTGTATACTTGGAATCGTATCACAGGGTCTATACGGTGGTGAACTTGAGATCACACAAAAAAAAAAAAAGGAAATTATCTGAAAAACACAATCGTCGCCACCATTATGAAACGTTACGGATCGATTTCAATCAAAACGTGTGAACCTGAAGCTGGATCGTGATCAACCACGGCAGCAAAAACAACAGATTTTTTCAACTGGATGTTAATTTGCGCAGCTAATAAAACATGTTTAAACTTAAACCTCAATAACACACTTGTCTACTATGTGAAGATTTAAAAATGTGTACTTCATATGTACGGTTGGTTCACGCCAATGACGTAAAAAAAAAAGGGTCCAAGTGGAATTGAATAAAAATGGGATTCATCACTGTTTTTTCAATGTCAATGTTTGACTAAAAGGGTCTGTATTAAATTGCTAATATTTAGTCGTAAAACTGTCAAACTAAATGATCAGTGAGAGGGAATGCCACATTAGCTTTCAAATAGCACCCATTACAAGGTCTAGGTATCCTTTGAAGGATCGGACCTTCCTTTGTTAAATGAAATGTGTATTACACTGCAGCGGATCCACTTCGGATCAAGACGTCGTGATCTCGTTCCGTTGGCTCCGGCCAAAACCTCGTCCAGACCTGTTTTTGGGCGAGTCGACCCGTACCTGTTCTGCTGGAGGTCCGGAGAGACTTTCACCTGAGGCCCAGGTTACACCATCGGCATTTCCCCGCCCCCCTTTTCGCCGTTCCAGGTTTACATTTTGTTTGAGGTACAACGAAGTCGAAGAAGGAACGCCACGTGAGACCGGGAGCTTCTTTGCATCTGTTTGAAGTATCGTCTGTATTCTCAGCATGCAGGCTCACGCCGAACTGTGGACAGTGAAGCTGTACACTAATCTGCAGCTTCGGTCTGTCTGCACGTTAAGCTCTGCAGTCCTGCGAGAGACTGTTTGTCACTGTGAGTTTCCTGTGAGCTTGACTGATTAGAAGGTGCGACACGCTTGTGGTTGGCTTTTCGGTCACCTCCGTGTTGTCTTTTTAACTTCTTGGAAACTATGTGGAAGGGACATCTTTGAATGAGTCCGCTCGGGAAGAATATTAAACACTCGCCATCTTGGCTTTGTGCGATCTGTCCTTTTGGCCCATGGGAACAGAAAGAGTTACAAACTCTAAAGGGTTGATGGCTAACTTTAGATAAGAACAGGAAATTGCTTGAAAACCGCAATCATGTCTTGTTAGAGGCAAGCCGCCGTCGCGGCTATTATGAAATGTTCGGATCGATTTCAATCAAAAATGTGAATCTGAAGCTGAATTGTAATCAACAACAACAATCCTTTTTTTAAAATTGTATTTATTACAAGTGTTGTGAGGAAACTGAGTTTAGTAGTTTCAAACATATCAGTGCTTTCCACCTTCAAAGAAAGCAAACAGAAAAGCAACAGAATGCATAACATTCTCTTAGCAATCATAGATAATGATTGCCACTCATATTTAAATTGGGGAAGATGAGTGACAAAAGATTCATCATTATACAATGAAAATGTACCGAGACGCTGGCGGTCACAATCTTGTTTTGCTTTTGCTTAACTTCTGGTTACAGAAAAAAAAGAGATCGTGACAGCCAAAAACAAAACACTCAATGAGAAATTTATCGGTGATCAAAAAGGTTTACATTTAACTTTCATTAGCTGAAAACACATTGTGAAAGGGTTAAAGTTGTAAGATAAAAAACAAAATGGATCATAATTTACTAAATGAACATCATTTAGTATCAAAAAAGACTTAAAACTAGAGATTGATACCATCAACTCATGTTTACAATGTTTGCTGAGGGAATAATTTATGAGAGAAGTCCTTTTCTCAGTATACAGAATGCAGGACTTTACTTTTACTTTTTATACCTTGCTGTCTGTCGCAGTCGCCACCATGTTGATGTACGGATGTTACACACAGAGGTACATAATGCTAGTACGCTATGCACCACCAATGGAACTGACTTCTCACCGAGACAGCCAAGAACAAAATTGGATGTGACCCGTGACGGACTCTCCTAAGGCGGATTTAGAAGGCTAACACTTAGGTTAGCTAACGATAACTAACACGTAGGTTAGTTAACACTTAGGTTAGTTAATGTTATCTAACACTTAGGTTAGTTAACGTTATCTAACACGTAGGTTAGCTAACACTTAGGTTAGTTAATGTTATCTAACACTTAGGTTAGTTAACGTTATCTAACACTTAGGTTAGCTAACACTTAGGTTAGTTAACGTTATCTAACACTTAGGTTAGCTAACACATAGGTTAGTTAACACTTAGGTTAGCTAACGTTATCTAACACGTAGGTTAGCTAACACTTAGGGTAGTTAACGATATCTAACACTTAGGTTAGCTAACGATAACTAACACTTAGGTTAGCTAACATTTAGGTTAGTTGACGTTATCTAACACTTAGGTTAGCTAACACTTAGGTTAGTTAACGTTATCTAACACTTAGGTTAGTTAACGTTATCTAACACTTAGGTTAGCTTACACTTAGGTTAGTTAACATTATCTAACACTAAGGTTAGCTAACACTTAGGTTAGCCAACATTATTTAACACTTAGGTTAGCTAACATTATCTAACACTTAGGTTAGCTAACACTTAGGTTAGCTAACTTTATCTAACACTTAGGTTAGCTAACACTTAGGTTAGCTAACGCTATCTAACACTTAGGTTAGTTAACGTTATCTAACACTTAGGGTAGCTAACATTACTTAACACTTAGGTTAGTTAACGTGATCTAACACTTAGGGTAGCTAACACTTAGGTTAGCTAACACTTAGGTTAGCTAACACTATTTAACACTTAGGTTAGCTAACGTTATCTAACACTTAGGTTAGCTAACGTTAGCTGACACTTAGGTTAGCTAACACTTAGGTTAGCTAACACTTAGGTTAGCTAACGTTAGCTCCCTACACAACACTGCCTGATTTGGCGACACGCTTGGGTGGATCGCCATTGGTCGATGTCATATAGTCGTGTTTGGTGTTTTGTTTTGGCGTCTCTACACCCGAGAAGTATTGATGGCAGAATAGGTGCTGAATTCAGAACCCCGGGTTTTCTTCTGCTCTGATCTCCGGGACGCCTGGCGGATTTCCAGCGCAGCGTAACACACGTCTTCGTCCTAAAAAAATTCACATTTGTTATTTAGAATCGCGACTGTGTTCTGATCTATTGCCATCACTCGGTGTGTCTTCCTCCTACGCCCACCTGACGCGGTCCGGGTCGAGGTCTTTCCTGATCAGCTCGAGGTTCCGCAGCTGCAGAAATCAATACAACATCACTACAGACAGCGGGGTGCCTCCAAACTCAGACAAAGAACAAAAGAAGAGACTGAATCAGGATTTATTTGTGCTAAAAACTCATTTTGTAGCTTTTTTACGGATATTTCTCAAAAGGAGAGGCATACACGGGTTACCTTTTGTCTTGCAGAGTTGATAAACCAGAAGAGAAGACAGCAGAGAGGAGAGAACCGCACAAGCTGGACACAGGAAAACCAGCAGAACCCAACATTTAAGGTGTCGTGGAGGCTCGCAGTCGTGAGGCTCGCTGGAGTCTGAACCAAAGCAAAGCTGAGTGTCAATTCCTTGAACTCTGATCTCACCAAAATGGCAAAATGTTTTGTTCCATTTTTAAAATCATTTCCTTATATATATATATATATATATATATATATATATATATATATATATATATATATATATATATATATATATATATATCTCCATTTTTTTCAAAGCTCTTTGTTGGTCACATAAAGTGCACTCGCATTTTATGTGCAAAAACACTGTTGGATTTTAATTCAATTTTAAAAGTGAAGGTTTGTTGAGAACTCGCAAAACAATATACTGCATCGACATTAATACTTTTTCTGTACTTTAAATACTTCGTCAAGATGTTCAGATCTTTCCAGAATTAAGTGTAAAATGGCTACCTTTGACTTTGATGAATTTAAAATGATCCCAAAGCTCACTTTGCATATACAGCACATCAGATAAGATAAAATAAGATAATCCTTTATTAGTCCCTGTGTGGGGAAATTACAGGATTACAGTAGCACTGCTCACAAGTAATAAGTAATAAGATAAAAGAAACAAGTAATATAAATAAACAATAGAACGGTAATAAACAGATTAAAGATTTAAGAAGAAAAAAATAGCAGTAACAAAGAAGAATATTAAATTTACTTGGAATAAAAATATACAGATGGAATAAAAAATTGTATTTACAGATACAATCTCAGATTTGGGAACACAATTTTTTGTATAAATTTATATGGTTTCATTCCAGACTGACACACATAATCTTCCTCTAAGTATATCTGCGGCATGCGCACATTTTCCTGCTGTATGCTAACGATTTATTCAAATGATACAGTCACTGCAGCCGCACATAGATCTTACACGAACAAAGTCAGACCGGTGTACTTACTGAATAGGACCCTTGTTGTGGCGTTGCCATATTCGATATACCAGTTGGAGGAAATGTATCCTTTATTTTCTACTTTTCGCTCTTCAGTTCCACAGTAGTAGAGGCCCTCCTCAGAATCAGTGATGTTCACGATCAGCAGGTCATAGGATCCAGAAGAAAAGTTTCTGACTAAATGAAAAGGTGGGGGGACCTTAAAATAATCCCTAATGTCAGGGTTGACCTCGGAAGAACGTTTTTTAACTTTGAGGACGAGAGAAGGCTGGTTCTCATGAGAGCAGTTCCTGTACCATACTATCTGTACTCCAGGTGACACTTTACAGTCACAGTACAGAGTGATGTTGTCTCCTGGTCCGACCGTCACCTCCGACGCAGATTCAGACCTCCGGTCACGACTGCAGGACACAACACCTAAAAGACAAGCACAACCGTGAAGGCAGATTGAGATGTGCTCAGCAGGTGTCGGCTCCTGCTCAACACAACCACAAGGGGAGGGTGTGTCTGAATTATCGTCAAAATGATTGTCGTCAAAATTGTCTGAAAAGAATTACCCGAGAGAGCGACGATGAAAATGAGCAGCCCGTCCATGTGTGATGGCCGACAGTTAAAAGACAGTGAAACACATCTCACTCAGAGACATCATGCCCTCTGCACCTTTTTTCTGTCAAAGAAAAGCATACGATGCGATTGGCCAATCAAGTGGAACATTTTCTTCTCTGGTGGTTTTCTATTGGTGTCAGGGTGTGGGAAAGTCGGGGTTGTTATTTCCCATATGTGATCACTCGATCCCCCGATGCATGGCCATTGCATATAGATTTCATGCTCGTAATACTTGCAGAGTTGTGTTTGTGGGCCTTAAGACACACTGAGGTTTCATACAGACGTGGAGGATCTGATGCATTCGGACCAGAAGGAGACAATTCTCTAAATTAGTGTGTAGAAGCATCCAGCTCCAACAAGCAGTCATTCTTCACCCAGACGAGTTCACAAGCTTCAAACACAACATTACAGCAGCTTTAACATGTCTGGCTGTGGCTTGTCCGGGTGGCAGAATTAATATTCCAACGACTGTTTCAGGGCAACAGCTGTTTCAGTTTAGCGAGTGACAGTGTCAGCTTGTGACATTTAGATGATGAATACTTACTCGTTGCTGATCCCTGATAACTCCCTAACTGTGAGAGCCGGTAATGGTGGCCGCACTGGAGCTAACAGCAAACGTACATCGCTTCCATTGAGGTTGTTGGTTTTGGTGGCATGTCTTGTAGTTGTACTGTATTTCCTCCTTCTTTTTTTTTCCTGCTGATCCGATCCGGGACTTAAAAACCGCGACGCAATTGAAACCATGGGTTTCGTGATCCCTTACACTCCGAATGTCTTTTTTTTTTCTGCGTTTGTCGCTCTGCACGTGAGCACAGATGAAGACGTCGCGAGCATCGAGTGGCTCGCATGCTCGTGATTTCTCACCGGTGAAACGCTTTACATCATGGTTTTCCCACCGAATATACGGACCAGGCCGCGAGATATCGGGCTAATGCGTGCTAGCCACTAGCTCACGGGTCCAGAAAGGGAATTTGTTGAGGTTGTATAAGCGATCCATGGTTGTCAATATCTTTACATGGCTTGACTAGCTATTAGAATATGCCAATTGACAAAAATTTCAAAACAGTTTATGGTTCTTCTAAAGTAATATTTATAAATCCATGAGCATTTCTGAGCTGCCAAACTCAACAACGACTACAATCCTCTTCCGTAGAGACTTTCTTTACAAGAAAACCCTCATCTGTCTTTTCAGAAAAGGCCCACAACTGATAAAGTATCCAAACACAACAACATGATAAGACTTTCTTCTGGTAGTTTGTCTATACTTTCACACTTTCTGACGGCACATGTAATCATCTCAGAGGATCGATGAGGTGAGAAGAAAGAGACACTGAGTGTCAAAGCTTCGCGGTGGGAACTATCAAACACACTTGTCTTTTCATCGAGGGCTGGAGCTCAGTGTAATTTCGCCGGTGCGGGTCCACACATGCCTCCATTGATGTTCACACATCATGGTGTGTTACCGTGCGGCCTTTGATGCTGTGTTGATTTACTCACCACATGTGTTCAGTGACTCTGAGGTGTGGTTTCTGTATGAGAAGAGAACCTGTCCTTGATGAAAGTTTTTTTTTACTTTCCATCTGCTGTGACAAGAACATGTATGTTTGTATTTAATGCAATGCAACATCTTTTAACTAGTTTCCAGGTCAGTCTGCTGCCGCAATTTGACACTTTCACCTCCAGAGACTTGATCGGATTTCTCATGCAACTGTATATTAAACAAGGATCTTCACAAATAATGAATTATTGATTTCAAACGCACTTTTGAAATTGATTTTGAGGATGTAATAATCTCTTTTTTGGAGCGGCTAAATCCAATTTTCCGTTTGAGATCTGCAACGACAGACTGTGTCTGGAGGCTTTTACCTCCGTTCAGAAGTTTGAGGGGTCAATGTCCGGTTTAAGCAGGGGCGTGTCCAGGGAGTGGCCTAATTAACGGCACGCCATCATCCTAAATTGTCATTGGTCATCAGCTCCATCGGAGGCGGGGTCTTGGTTTAAATCAACAGTTTGTTGAGTTAACCGTTCGGTCTTAAATTTAAGAAACAGACAGAATAAGAAAACGACTTTGGTTTGATTAGGAAGGAAGTGGGTGAAGTATAAAGCTTTTATTGCAGTTTTATGGTTCCACTAGTAGTGGGATCTGTAGATTTTTTTTTATTATTTCCATAAAATTGTAAACGTGGGAATGTAAGAAACTGTAATATTCATAATTAAAGTCTGTCTGAATAGTGGAGACAGAAATAATAATTCAAACTTTTTTTTTTAAATCTTAAATGGTTGCTATTGTTAAAAAATACAATCTTTTAACCAAAACCTCGATGTTCATCTCACCTAAATCCCAAACCCACAACCCTGTTATTGCATCATTCATAGACACTGGGCTCCCTCCATTTTGTGCTTTTTCGGGAATGCAGTAAATAAGCAAGTTTGATCGACGAAACCTTTTTTTCAAGGTCACCGTCTTCTCTTGGTTCTCCAGCTCGACACCGACGCATCTCCCCTCCGGCGTGCTGCTCCACAACCGCGGTCCGCTGGTGTGCGCTCAACCTCGTTTTGATGTTTGTCCGTGAGACTCGGTGGTGAGTAAAATCATCTCCAAAAGAAGCCGAGTTTGATGAAAACCACAGAAACTTGAGAGATTTCATCCCGACACCAGGCCACAAGTTCCTCCACCACGTTCCTCCACCTCGCACTCTCACCTATCTTTAGCCCGACGGTTAGCTTAGCGCTACCTCCAACGTGAGACGCCATCACCGGATCCGTCGCTCCTTGTTGGCTTTTGTGTAGTTTTTGTTGCATCGTGTGCCTTGGTGGGGGACACAGTGCAGTACACAGCTGAGCCAGAAGTCCACAGCATCTGCTCTTGTCATCTACGTTCGTGGCTTTTATTAAAATATGTCCGCTGACCAAACAATGAAGCCTCACAAAACTGGGACACGCGGGATGAGGCTATTGGCCACACTCCAGACACAAACGCCTCTAATGAGGCTCCGCGCTAACACAATAGACGACCCGGGTGCACAGCATGGATTCACACGGTCGATATGTTGCTGTTCTGTCAATATTCTTTTGCAGACATGAAAACATACCACAATAATCCCATAGACGTCTTTCATGAACCAGAAAACCAAAGCTGCCAAGTCCAAAGCAGTGGACTTGGCAGCTCACTCTCTGGAGTTGGCAGTTGCCTTTTGCTTACACCTGGTCCCCCTGCAAAAAAAAAAGAAAGATGAAGAAAAAAAAAATATATATATATATATATATCAGTTTAGTATCTGGTCCTATTTCCTCTCTAAAAACATCGTGCCCTGCAGCGTCTGCTGGGATCATGAAACCACATTATATCTCTGGTTTTGTGCATCGTTTTGTATCTTTGACCTTTTCTAAAGGTATGTTGCAGCTGTTGGGTTCTTGAAGTTGTATTTAAAATGATTCTGTTAATCCACCTCCGTCACTGGAAAAAAACTACAATACACTAGTGGCAAAATCCTCTGTGATACCTGTGAATATCTGAATATGTGTCATTTTAAGCCTGCTCCTTAAACTTCCCGTAAGATTTTAAAGTGTGATCATGCGGACTACATTTCAACCCTAAAAACTAACTTGAACTGCAGTGGAAGGACTGTAAACAGCAATGGTGTGTGACAGAGCGCCGCCTGGAGACTTATTAGATGACGCTGATTAAAACTGAACCAAACTAGGCTGAAAAATGAACTCAAGCAAAGTGCAAACCAGGCTGGAAAGGAAGCGTTCTTTAATACCACTCATATGTTTCAATATGTGTGTGTGTGTGTTATTTTTTTCACAAGACTGTTGCTATGCTAGTTGCTGCAGATACTATCCAGGGGATTTTCAGCCTTTGCTGTTTTTCGGCTCAGGGGTGTGGGGGGCGGAGGGTGTGCAGAAACCACAACTGTTTCCATCCACTTGTCAAACGTCAAATGCTTGGTCACCCACTGCAAGCCCTGTGCTAGTCTGTGTGTGTGTGTGTGTGTGTGTGTGTGTGTGTTAAGCATTCGATTCCACAACTAACTACAAAACAGGAAACGGTTGATTCCGGCCTCCAGGGCAGTGTGAACATTTAGACGTTTGTTTGCGACACACAAATCATTACCGACTGAAGGACTTGTCTTGTCAGTGTAATTATGTTGGCTTTATTATTGTGACCTTTATTTATTTATTTGACCTTTATTTAACCAGAAAGCTCTCCTGAGCATGCTATTAATCAATTTGAGGGAGACAACATGGCGGCACAATCATGTCACGCACAACATTAACCCAAAGACAGTGAATATTAAACTATTAATATAGAAATATACATTGTAAAATAATTATAAAATAACATTTTGCACATTTCATGCATAAGGGAAGGTCCACACGGTTATATTTTAAAGCATTTTTACTATCTAGTGACTGTGATTACATTACAAAATGGAGCTGCCCCCGTCAGAGCTCTTTTTCCTGTCTCTCTGTGCAGCCTCGCTACTGACAAGAGCACGGAGTCAAGCTGCATCTGACATCGCCGGTACAAACAAGGAGAGGTACTAAGGTGCTGAGGGATATCCTCACAAATGAAGCCACGGAGCACAAAGCAGCACATCATTTCAAATGTACATTAAAAAAAACAAAACAGTTTCCAATTTAAAATGAAAACCAATATTTCATTTCAGGGTTTTTGAGTAAATGCTGAAAATGCAAGTCTGTATTCACCTGCAAGCAAATGTATTTAAAGCGCTTGGTTTTGTTTAATCGTGTGGGTTTATATGCACGACTTCATGTGCTGAGAATATGCTGCACAAACTAAATGCTGCAGGTATTTATCTCAAAGTATGGTTGTATGGACAAAAGCTGCTTTCTTTTTCTTTCTGCACTGACTCTTTTATGTGGGTATGTGGACTCTATCTCTCTCTCAGTTTCTGTGTGTGTGTGTGTGTGTGTGCGTGCGAGATATGTGCATGTGTTTGTACACCTTGCCTGTGTGTAGAATACCTGAATGGATGTTTATATCCCCAATGACATACACAAGGTCAGCACTACTCTGCACCACGGCAGCTGCTAATGCAACTTCCAACCGCCAGCTTTCTGGCCTGCGCTTCCTCTCGCTGCCACTAGGTGGCGATGTGGCTGTTTATTGAGGCCACTGGAGGCAAACAGCCTGTTTTAGTGCATCTATTATGTAGACTCACTGTGCCCGTCAACGTTTAGCACTGCACCGTGTTATTCGCAGCCCTACAGCCGTCGGTGTATGTTCATTCTATTTGAGTGAGGGTTTTTTTTTTGTGTGTGTGAAAGAAGCAAAAAAAAAAAGTATTTTAAGGTGGTTTTCAAAATAAAATTGATTTTAACTGCATTATGGCAAAAGAAGGGAATGCTTGATTGCAGCCTTTTTACTTTGTGTTTCCTACGTCTTCCTTGCTTTGTGATTACACTGAGAATTCAGACAGAGGGGGGAAATAAAAATGTCGCTTGCATACATAACGCATATCTAAACGTGCACCTCGGCGGTTATTATTGTAAGTTGGGAAGAGTGATGCCTGAATCTAAAGAGACACGCAAGATTACTTTACTTTTAGCTGACGCTTTTATCCAAAGCAATTTGGAGATAAGTGTCTTGCTCAAGGACACGTTGATGTGGACGAGCGCAGCCGGGGCTCGAACCACCGATCTTCTACATTGAAAGTCAGGCACGCTAACCACTGAGCCAGTCGCAGAAGGACCCGATGAGCCAAAACTTTCCCAGATGTCCCTGCACGCATATAAGGTAGGGCTTGGAAGTACAGTCATTATATCCACATCTGATAATTAATACAAAAATATCACTGCGTCAATATTGTCTCAGAGCATCAATAGCTCGTAGCGCCGCAATATCCATACGGAGGTATTCAGTCCAGAATATGGTGAGATTTGATTTCCTTCATATCGCCTCAGAGAAGGAATCAACTAGCTTTTAACTTAGCATAACTTAGCATTGACATGCTAACATGCACCTTGCAATACAATACAACATCCCTGCAATTTCTGGAGCTTTACTCACGCCCGAATGTGTTTTTTGGTGTGTGTGTGTGTGTGTGTGTGTGTGTGTGTGTGTGTGTGTGTGTGTGTGACTCCAAGGACTCTAGAGGGAGACAATAGAACGAGCTTTAGAAATGACCAAAGGTTTGAATAGACATTCGGACCCGTCGGTCATAGCAGGGGAAATAACACACACACACACACGCACACACACACACACACATACACAGGTGGAACAAATTCTGTTAACGATGGCGCTGCTGCTTTCATGTGTCACAGTGGGCGGTGGCAGCGGGCCAGCAGTGCACAATACCAGGAGCCTGATTCCAGCTCGCCGCTACGGAATGCAGTCTTTTTTTTTTTTGTAATGTTATTATTGCACCTTTGCTTTCCACTGCCACGGCGTGCCAACGGGAAAGAAAAGGGTCTATTATGACAGGAGCAAAAGGAGGAAGTCTAGGGACGTTATTATGGAGTGTGAAAGTGTGTGTGTGTGTGTGTGTGTGTGTGTGGCGGATGGTTGGGCCAACAAAACGTCAGACAACATAGAGGACTGCTGTGTGTTTGGCACTTCACAACTGACTGTCAGTGTTAGTCTTTTTCTTTTTTTTTTTTACAAAGCGTGACCGTGATCGTTCCATAACCTCAACTCAAGTGTTTAATTTTTGTAGCCATGGCGACGTTAGTCCTTTTCGTCATTCATGTGCCTGACCCGAACCAAACCCTCTGGCCATGAGCGCTTTCACAAGTCGCACAACTTTTTTACTTTTGGCAGTGATTTGAAACGAAATAATCCCTGTTTTTTAATTTTTTTTTTACATCCGTTGGAGAGGGCATGGACAAACAATGCGTTTTGTCATCTAATTTAAAATACCAGGGTTTGACAGGATGATGTAGTGCTTTGCAATCTAATACAACATCCCTGTAATTTCTGAAGCGTTAATCATACAGTTTTTAGTTGTTTTTTTTTCCTCTTTCCCCACAGAGGTGTTGGTTCTGAATGGAGACAAAAGAAATGAAACCCTCTTTTACGATACCATGGAATCAAGCTTCAGTCCTAGAAACTGCCGTGCGTTTGAACTGACCCTGCCTCTGACCCGGTCTCCACAAAAAGATATAATTAAGCCTCATAAAAGGTAGTTCAGGTGCAGTTGAATTAACATCTTGTGCACAGTCGTCATCACGGTTGTTCCTGACAACAGGTGCACCAGGTTCCTAAGTGGTTGCTATGAAGAACAGTAAATACTGATGACTAAAATAAGCGTGACTAAAATGCAGATATAGGAGGGAAAAAACTGGGAGGTTCAATGTTCTGACCTCAAGGTTCTTTATCCTCAGGGTTCTATGCTCTTAAAATCTTAAAAGCGTAACAATCCGTCTTTGATGGATACTTCTGAACATCAATGAAAGAAGAAGCAGCTCATTCTGTGACATCTTCACCTTCATCCTCACAGGGCGATATTGAAACATAAGTATGTGCAACCAGGGCTCTAATAGAAGTCTAATCATAACCGTGAGACTATTCATTTCTTCAACAAAATAGTCCACCTTTTCTTTATGCAGATTTCTTTCACGGTCTCCTGACTCCTCCGCTCTGAACCTCGAACCTTTGTCGCACTGTTGTGCAAAGTCAAGGAAAAGTGATTTGCTGAGGTATTTACTTTCTGATCCATCATATTCACCGTATTCTGTTTTATATCGTTCACATGACAATAACTGCCCGTGGCTCAGCAGCACATCCAGTAAAACTCAGGCAACACAGTGAACATGAGTTTATGGTCTTCAATACAGCGGGATGTTCATTTAGTAATGATGGTGCCAGTTAGAGTCAAATAGACCATAAAGCAGAGGATGCTGCGTATATGGCGTATGTACATCATTCTTTGGCATTCCAAATATGCTAACTCCTGTTTAGTGGCTGCGAAACAACAACCACATGGTGACGGGCGTAATCCAAGATGGCGACGGCCATAATCCTAGATGGCGTCGGCCACAATTCAAGATGGCGTCGGCCATAATCCAAGATGGCGTTGGCCATTATCCAAGATGGCGACGGGCATAATTCAAGATGCAGACGGACGCAATCCAAGATGTCGTCGGCCATAATCCAAGATGGCGATGGCCATAATCCAAGAGGGCGATGGCCATAATCCAAGATGGCGACGACCGCAATCCAAGATGGTGTCGGCCATTATCCAAGATGGCGACGGCCATAATTCAAGATGCCGACGGACGCAATCCAAGATGGCCTCGGCCATAATCCAAGATGGCGACGGCCAATATTTCAAGATGGCGATGGCCGCAATCCATGATGGCGACGGCCAATATTTCAAGATGGCGATGGCCGCAATCCAAGATGGCGACGGCCATAATTCAAGATGGCGTCAGCCATTATCCAAGATGGCGACGGCCATAATTCAAGATGCCGACAGACGCAATCCAAGATGGCCTCGGCCCAAATCCAAGATGGCGACGGCCAATATTTCAAGATGGCGATGGCCGCAATCCAAGATGGAGGCGTCAAAACGGCGGTCTACAAACCACGGGGTGACATCACGATGACTACATCGGCCTCCAGTATAGAGTCTGTGTTCAAACTGCATCAGCTAAAAACTGAATGGCATTTATTACTTCTACGTTTTGAAAGGAGGCGTTCAAGAGTTCTTGTCGCCCGCAAGCCCTCGCCCGCTAGGAGATGCCATCCGTGCACACACACACACACACACACACACACACACACACACACACCTGCAGGACTCATTGTTTAATTTTCTCATTAAAGAGTCACATTCAGAACAACATCGCCTCTCGGTTTTCCAAGGAACGGCATCATGCAAAACCCATTTTCTCCAAAAAAGAAATCTTCTTTCAGCAACCTAAGCCAAACTCCCAGCTGGGCGACATCAGTCACATTTGCGCTTTCATCCGCTGCGATTCTCAGGCGAGGCTTTATGGACAACTCTACTCCTTTTATTTGCTTTGCAATTGCATTTTTTGGCGAGCAAGTACGGCATGTAGTACGTCTGTTGTAGCTTAAAAACAGATTTACTACCTGCGCTACAGAAAAGAGCTTTTTTGTCCTTGGATGAGCCGTGCAATCTTACTAGACACTTTTTCTTTTTTTTCTTCTGGTCTGCTCACACAGCAAAGCAGAACGCTGCTGCATTTTGATGCTCCTGGGGTCACACTCTCTGGTTGATAAGTATCATTGAATTTTGTGTGCGTGGTTTGGCAATTGCATTGCCAGTTACTACGCTTGAAACCGAGCCAATTTGTTTTTATACATCAAACACAAAGCGTTGAATCAATAACAAGCAGAAGAGAAAAGAAATCCGCCCACGACGCGTGCCGGTCGGTTTTCCGTCTGACTTGATCCCGACTTCCTCTGACGTCACACACACACACGTGGTCAACGATGACCTCGCCAGAGCGAGGCGCCGCGGTCGCGCTCCACCGACGGCCTGACCCAATGCATGATGGGATCAAACGAGATCAAATAAGCCAGTTGGCGCTTATATTTTTTGTGGAAAATCTATCATTTCTGGAGGCTCGATTGTTGGCTACGTGTTGTGCAATGAAGGTTTAATCTAAAAAGACACATCTTGTGTGGTTGATAATAGTCATAAAGATGATTAAAACAGCACATCTGTGGAACAATGTGTTTCACAGGCAGGCATGAAAAGAACAAAGGATAACATACAATGCAGATCAGCACACATTTATGTATATTCCATTTATTTACAAATGATATGAATACATCAGAACAGTCTGCTCAGGTGTGTGTGAGGCATCGCGGCGTCCTCGCGAAGATGCGTCGCTTATATCACAACTCCTCTTGTTTTATTGAAAGAAGAGCAAAGAATGCCGTTCAAAGCTTTTTCTTTACAGGAAAGACGCTTTCTCTCTTCTCCGCAACTGATGATGATGATGATGATGGTGGTTTGATTTTATACGGCGCTTTTCTGAAAACTCAAAGACGCTTTCCAGAGGAAGCCTTCACACAGCGATGAGAGGAGCTGCCATGCGAGGTGCCACATCAGGACTATCTCACTTTCAGACACCGTAGTCGCAGCTAGCGTAGTCATTTATTAGCTCTTATTGCCAATGCAGGGTATAGCAGGAATATTTATAAACTGTGGACTGAACTTTGGCGATTTTTTGGGTGGTTTCTTGATTGACATGTGACCCAAGAGTGACGGATGGGGGAAGATCCTCGAGTCAGTCACGTGTTAACAATCTCAGACCTTTTCTCTATTAAACCATGCAGCCAGGGCCTAAACATAACCATACAAACATACTACATGTGGACATTGCATCACCAGATTTCATATTTTGGCAGGAACGAAATGAAAGGCCTATATTTTTTTTGCCTTTTTGCAACTCGCCTAAAACATCAACGGCAGCACGTCGTCGTTATTTTTCCGAGGAGGCGTAACGAAGCCATTGAGCTTCCCTCAAAACAGTAGACATGAATATTAACCAGGAGACGTTGCTACTTTAAGAACAGCTAAAAGCTGTCGAGCGCGTCGTGTCCACCGGCGGGGAGTGAAGGAAACTTCAGGAATCAAATGTGCAACAGTGCCGAGTGCTACTCCGGGGGGAAAGATAAAGAAAAGGGCCAAAAGCCACTCCTCTCCCCACGACATCCCATCAAGGTCAATTTGCAGCGCTTTCTCATCTCGCCTCGAGTGCGCCGCACGCCTCATCTCGTGAATACACATTGTAACCACGGGGAATCGCTCTGTCAGTAAGACACATTCAGCCCTCATCCTCCCGCCTCCTCGCCCCCCTCCCCCCTCCTCGCCCCCCTCCTCGCCCACTCTTTTGGTCCGGAGACGAGGAACAGAAGAGCAGCTCTGCAGCGCCGACGTCACCGTGGAGCTGCAGACACACGAGGCAAATTACCCAGAATCACTCTCCGGGTGACTCCCACTTAGCTCCATTCACGTTGAGCCAAGTCTTTGAACAAATACACACGCACACGAAAAACAGCAGAACCATGGCGTCATCATGCACAAACACACACACACACACACACACGTACACACACATAAATACTCCCTCACTCGTACAGCTCGCTCTCACAACATGCCAAAACTGGGGTCACAGCCACTCGTGGAGAAAGAGTGCCAAACAGACTTGAGCAGATGAAGACATGAGGGGAGCCCACGCTCTCTCTCTCTCTCTCTCTCTCTCTCACACACACACACACACACACACACACACACACACACGCACACACACGCTAGCGCTCTCAGTGCCCTCCTTTGTGTGTGCCCCTCAAGTCTGTTTGTCCCACTGCTTCAGCCTTAAACTGCCGCTTGTTTTTTTTTACCCATTAGCCTTATGAATCTTTTTAATCAGCAGAGTGTTCACACTCGTTAGCGTCAGGCTTAGCCGCGCGCCGACCCGGCGGCCATTAGCATTCGGCAGGTTAGCCGCCGCGATGTCCACACCGCAGGCCTCGCGATCCAAACACGTCCCATTAGGAGCGGCCGATAGGTGACTTGTTCTCAATTACTGACCAATGGGAGATAATCATGCTTAGTGACATTTCACACACACACACACACACACACTCGGATGCTTTGCGCGATCGCCCACACACAATGCGAGGAAGTAGAGCAGGTTAAATGAAGCGAGGGAGACAAGGAGGGACGCGTTAAATGAAGGAGAGAAGAGGAGCTTTCCCCTCCACCTCATTCTAATGTGTTGTGATTGTATCCATAGTCAGGTCTGTCCGTGGCCAGATGGCCCCACAACACACACACACATGTATCTCACACGCACACACACATCACACGTTCATGCACAAGGATGCCCAGAAGCCTAAATTCTCACCGGAAAGCATCACAGTAAATTTACCTCACCTCCTAACGCACCGTATTACCTCGAGACCAACAGGCAAATTGGTGGAAACGGCAGAGAAAGAAAGAAATAGTGGCACAAGCTAAAGGATATTCACTTAGAAAAGGGTAAATGAGATATTAAAGGGAAGGAAAAACCAAAAAGGTCAGCGTAAAAAGACAGATTAAAGGGAAAATAAGGGACAAAAAAGGACTTTTATCTCCTCTTGTGTTGTTGCAGTGTGTGACTGTTGTGACCCGCCGGCGGAAGGGTTTGTGTTCAATCACACTTTCCTCCGAGACGGAAATTAGAGTGCTCTCTTCGGAGCCTCACGGCGCACACATTTGAACACATGCACGGAGACCTCTGGACGGTCACATAAACATTCCCTGCCCTCGGTACACACACGCACACACACACACACACACACTCGAGTGCTTGTCTTCTTCTGAATAACCAGAGAATGCCCGCCTGGCTGGCTGGATGCTCAGGGGCAAGTCTGACATGAATCCCGTCTGAAGCCTGTTTTTGCACTCCGATGATTCAATTAGGAGGGAGGACGACCCGCGCACTGCTGCACACACCGGCCAGAAGTTGTGCCAAAACCCCAGGCCATGGGGTAATAGCGAGGGGAGGGATGCATTACATGATGTTACCTGCCTGCGTTGACAAGAAGAGACAGGGCCTGACCTGTGGGGGCATCTCAGCAGGCTCAATTGCAGCAGGGCCAGGCCGGCTCCACAGGAAGAGCCACTAAATCCAGCTTACACACACACACACACACACACACGGAACACATTTTTATATGCAAGGAAACATGAGCGTGTCGATTGGAAAAAAAAAAAAAAAAAGCAGTAGCTGTGCTTGTAACCGACGCCCGAGGCCTGAGACCTAAAGCCGGGGCGACACATTTTGGGAACCTGGATTCGCGAGCGGGAGAAACCGTGCGAATGCAGATGTGAGTCGTACGCTCCCCGCAGTCATCACATCTCAACCCAATTAAACACCTGTGGAGGATAATTAACCGGCGCTTCCACAGTGCTCTCAACCACAATCAAAATCAAATGGAGAGGAGAGGAGGGGGGAGGAGGGGATATCTCGACAGAGGAGCGCCGAAGTTGTTTTGCTAGCTTAAGGCGGCGCAACAATTTAACGCAGCGCATGTTGATTATTTGTTTCATTTGACACTCGTTTATATCCACACGAGGCGAAAGCGACTTTGATTTTTTTCTGCTTCTTCTTTTTATGGCGCCTTCCAACGAGGGAATTCAAAAGTGATGAACATTAGACGTGATTTGGCGAGATATAAAAAGAAGCAGGCTATGAATATGAAATGAACGGACACACAGCCCCGCCACACGATTCACAAAAGAGCCTCTATCTCCAAATTGAGTAAATGCCGCGTTAAGCCGACGTTCTTTTATGCTTTATTGATAGAGATGGAGGAGACGCAGGCCGTGTGTTTACCGACCTGTCTGTCGAGACGTCAATGAGAGACACTAACAAACACCCCCCCTCCATCTTATCCTCGACTTAGCTACACTCACAACCCACTCAACACACACACATGTACACGCCATCCACCCGAGGGAGAGACGGGGACGACGCGGAAACAGAGATTTGAATTAGTCTCGGATGTTTCCAACGTGCCCCCATTCGACCGTCATTCTCAACTAAACTAGATGTGTAATGGCGTGTGATTAAAAACATCCATACATCCACATGTACAAACTTTAGCTCAGCCCCAATATGAGACGATAAACAAAGAACACAATACATTAAACAGTTGCATAATGTCAATAATTATTATTAAAAACAACTACAACATCGTGCAATAAGGGTCGATAAATCGATACAGCACAGTATCGCGATATTTTGCGTGGCGATAATGTATCGATACGCGGAAGCCGAGTATCGATCTTTTATTTAATCAATTCTAAACGTTTTGGTCCAGGAATAATAAAATCAATTTATTGTTTGTTGACAAAGTTTTCCTTTGGGGACAATTTGCGGTTGAAAAAAAAGGTTAAAAAAAATCGCAATACATCGCAATACTCAACGTATCGCAGTATCGTGATAATATCGTATCGGGACTTAATTATCGAGGGACCTCTGGTGATTCCCACCTTTATTGCGCAAGCCCGCCCCCCAAAAAATCATCAATACCTATAACAATTTTTTAACTGCATTTTTTTGTATTGTTCTAAAATCACTTTAAACCGGCCCCGGTTCTGTTGTGTAAACGTCTGTACGTTGGTGTTGTTGGTGTTACGTTGCTGTCCAGCAGTTTGGCCACATGTACGTCCGCCCCCGTGAGACACACCGCCGCCTCGATCCCGTGTTTTGATCATGGATCTGACGCTCATGTCGCCGTGTGGGCGGCTTGTCATCGCGTCCGTGATGTCGCTCCACTGCTTCTTTTTTTTTCTTCCAGCGGCCACTTTGGGGGCAAACTCTTCAAGCGACATCCAACCCTTTGACCTCTGCATGCGGCCTCGAGTCCGGCGCCCCGTCTTCCAGCGCGCTTTATGCTATGTCGGCCATTTTTAAAAGACCAAAGCGGTCTCTCTTTGTTTCTCTTTCTTCATCCCCCACATCTCGTATTCTGTTCTTGATTGAGCGGTAGTTACGCTACTTGCTGTCAACTATAACGTCACCCAGCATGCTGTTCGGCGACGTGGATTTGTAAATGGCCGCTTATTTCTTTTACAAAATTGTCTTATGTGTCACAAACTGATGTGAGCCATATTGTTGTACCCTGTTCACATACGGTATATGAGAGTGAAAATCCTGCGGGAATATTGCCATGCAGCACACGCAGAGGGGAAAGCACCACTCATACACACACACACACACCCACACACACACACACACACACAAGTGGATCATATATGGTCATCTCCATTAAAAGAAAGAATGAAAGTCTCTCACCCATAACAATCTTAAACCCCCACCACCACCACAACACACACACACACACACACACACACACACACACACACACATGGATGCCTTGCGTTTCTTGCCCTCCTTCTGCTCCACCGCTCCACTAATACTAATTCTAGACATGACACCAATGATTTTTTTTTAACCTCCCCATACGTGTCAGGGAGCAGTGTACATCGTGTCCTCTTAACTAGGGCAAGCATAAGGCCAGGGCGGATGTGTTGTGTTCTCACGGCCGTGTGTGTGTGCGTGTGTGTGTGTGTGTGTATGTGTGTGTGTTCTTGTTCTCGGTATCTTTTTAAAGGAAGCACTATTGTTGGAGAAGCGATTGCTGCGTCTGAAAGCAAAATTCACTCAGGAAGCATTTGTTCCGGGAGGAGATGAGTAAGGAGATGAGTTGTTTTTTTTCCAACACACTGCAGACACACACACACACACACACACACACACACACACACACACACACACACACACACACACATGCTCGGACTACACGCCGCAACACACACGTGCACGCTCGCATACACCCCCGAGGCGTAGCGAGGGCAGAAGAGTTGATGGAGGGCTGCAGGTACTGGGCGATATTAAGGACGTGTTTTATTTAGGGGGAGAAGGGAAGCAGGAGAGCTCGGACTGCGGCCCTTTTTGTTTTTTTCACGGATGAAAACTACACAGGAGGCATGAAAAATAGATGAATGGAGAGGCCTTCCTTCCTGACTCGTGGGCAGATCGGGAATCGAGAAAAAGACAACACAGGGGTAATGACTGAAGATGGAGGTTATTTATCCTCCCTCTAAGTGGTTTCACTGTGAAACCCCCCCAACCCCTCAGGGCACTTTGCCTCGATGTGCCACCGAAGCCTCAAGCACACACACACACACACACACACACACACACACACAAATATGGTTCACAAGTTCAACTGGACCCCTTTAGCACGTGAACCCGATCGCACGCGGTGCTGTTTACAAGGTCGGGCAACTTGAGTATTTTAGCGAGGCGTAATCCCACCGAGAAGGTCCGGGACGACGCGCGCACAATACGCACAATGCGTCGAGCGAGACGACACACAAGCGCGAGCGATGATGAAAGCGGGGACGGGGCGAGAATGTGAAAGACAGAGGGGCGGTGTGTTTGGGGATTGGGGTTGGTACAATCTAAATGGCATCCAGACTGAAACTAATTCAAAGCCCTAACAACTCCCAACAGACTCGTGTCGCATACTCGCACCAGCCGCTTTGAACTCGGCGAGAAGAGCTCGTTCTTTAAATGTGAAATCTTCCTGCGGGCTGTTCCTCGCGTGGCCGTGGAGATGGAGTCCCAGTCGCCGCTTGTTGACAAAGCTTTTGGGACGGCGAGGAGAAGGATCTAGAGGAGGGGGGGGGATCTCCTGCGTTAGCCACCTCTACGGTTTTCTGTAATCTAAAAACACATAAATAAGGAGGGGAGAATCGGCAGAACAGGCTCATGAATAAAGATGCCACAGGGACCGAGCGTTCACACGGGCGAAGAAGAAGAAAATGCGAGTTCACTTCTGTTTTCCTTTTGTGTGCGTGTGTTTTTGTTCCTTACAAATCTCCGAGCACCGTGATGAATAGCATCTAATATGCGGGGACACTGAGCAAATGTGCATACATAACGCCAGCGTATATATTCACTGAGCTTCCTCCAAACACAAAAACATTTTTCTTTGAGATAAATTCTTTCAACCTTTAGCCTCAACTTCAAGAGACGATGATCATTTGGATCCGCGCCGCGTTGTTTTGTTTGCTTTTACTTTTAAAATCGCCATTAATTTTTTTTTTCCTCTCGCAGTTTACTCGCGTCCACACTCGACTTCTGTTTGAGTGGATGCGGAGCAACGGCTGTGGAAAAGGAAGCACACATACCTCCAGAGCGATATTAAAAATGGATTAGATGCGCGGCCTAGATAATAGAGTAAGAACTCAGGAGTCACGGAGCAGCGTTTAAACAACTCGCACAAAGCCACCGCGCTTCTGAAATTCCAGAGTTCGGACCAAATTAAAGGAAACTGTAATATCATCCTCATCATAAAACATTATTTTCACTTGTTACAAAACCACTCAGTGAGTCAAGAGGTTTGATTTTCGCTTGGATTAGTTTTTAACGGAGTTACAGGTGAACCCGTTGAGCCGGTGGTACAGATCGTCTTTTGTAGACTCCTAACTTTAACCTTTGACGGTTCAGTTGGGAAGATATTATATTTGAATATTTTCGAACTATTATAATCTCCCCGTGTTTCCTGATATGATTGTTGTTTAAAAGTAAACAACAAAAATAAAGCGGTTGCTTTTTTTGGAGATAAACACTTTACTTTTATGTCAAAATGAAGCAAATGAGGCATTTTTACAACAAAGGGATACACACATGAACCATTTGAGTTAGAGTTTTAAACCTTTGTTAACATGTAATACTGGCTTTTGTGAAAGATTGTTCCAATACTGTACATATACTAACATAATGAACACCCAAAAATATTAATGTTTCTTTTTTTTTTTGTAAATATGTTTTATTGATTCAATAAAAGAGCTTTTTTTGACCCGACAAAAAATATTCTGCACTAAAAAACGCTGTTCAGATCCCTGTGGTTGAGGTTGGGTTTACATTGAGGCATTAAAGGTTTTTGTTTAGATTTAGGAGAAGATTATGATGTGAACTACCGTGGTTTGGGTTCAAACGACGAACCCATGACGCCGTTCCTCCTCAGTTACAATAACACGCCTGCGGTTTTGGACACGGGTTGAAAAACACAGCGTTGACTTTTGGTTAGAAACAAACGAGCGAAGCGATGTCCTCTGTGTTAAAGTCTGATGTGTGTAATTAAATTCACACCTGTAACTCTTTTGTGCCGTTCCTTTTTGCTGCTTAAGTGGCTGCGTTTGTGTTTCACATCGACACCGTGACGAAGGCTTTCTGCCGAGACGCATTGATGTCAACCATGAAATATTTAGGGCTTTTTATTTCAATCAGGGCTCGGAGTGCCTTGGATCTTTTCCTCCTGCTCGCAACTGTCGTAGCTCTTGAGAGCACCTTTTTTTTCTTTTCATCTTGAGTGTGATTTAAAGAGAATACAGCAGAGATGCACTGAGTTTCGAACACAATCAAATTCTTCGGGAAGATGCAGTTTATTGTTCTTTTTCTTGGTGTTTGGTAATGATTGAGAGCGTATGTGATTGAGGGATTGCCTCCACATGGCTCTCAACATGGCGACGGCCCAGTAGCTAGCAGCTAAAAGGCTCCCGGTTTAATTTTGTATATTTCTGGCCACAGACGACAGCTAACGTTAGCTTCGGTTACATTGTAGTTCAATATAAACGAGTATTTGAGCGAATTAAATTATTACACTATCATGATGCGTTCAACTGCAATCCTAAAATGTAATATTAGAGTGAATTATGACCCGTTTAACTTTGTAACACTAGCGCTAAGCAGCTGGTGTTTATTTAAGCTATTAAAACTACTAATAAAAATATTTGTTTCAATTAAAGCATTATTATTGAGTAAAATATTGAATAATTCATTATTAACCATTTGATTTTTTGTTTCTTTACACACACTTTACACGGTACACACACACACACAGACCGGCCACATAGACAAATCATAAAGAATCTCAGATTACAACGCGCAGAAAGGAACACCGGACACACTGCACGACACCACATCTACATTTCTTTATCCACTCATCCGTTAGGTTTAACCCTTTTACGTTCAGTCCGTTGCAGGCACATATCGGCCTGCACACAATGCCCATGTGCATCACTGTACTCCAAAGTGTGTGTGTTTGCTGAGGTAAGTACAGTGTGTGCGTGTGTGTGTGTGTGTGTGTGTCATGCGGCTCGTGTTAGCACTTTGATGTGATCTGATCACTTGTGATCTGTGCTTTTGGGGCGTCGGTGGCCTGTGGGATGAAAAACACCACTGTGTCATCATGTTTTAAATCTCTTCTCCTCTGCTCCCACTAATTGGTAAGAGCCACGGGCCCTTCGACAAGACAAACGCAGCGGCAAAGGGCCCGCGGGGACCCTGGCGTGCGCTCGCACGCGCATGCTAGCGCGAGCGAGCGAGCGTAAGTGGGCGGCTGATTAGGTATTCAGGAGCGAATGTGTTTGGGCGGATGTGTTTTTCGCTGTGCGAATGCTGATGACTTTTTCCTAATCCGAGACGTATGCACGATTATTTCGTGCGTGCGCGCGTGCCCCGTCACGTCTTTGGTTGCGGGCTGTTATCTGTCACATCCTTTTACTCAGCGTAATTTGAGATTTTTCTCTTTTTTTTCCCTTCCTCTTTCTTTCCTTTTCTTTCTTCTCCGTGTGTCTACAAGCAAGCGTGTTGGTACGACTGAATCCAGCGCTTGCGCCTTCGTCACCCCCCCCCCCCCCCTCCTGCTCAACCTTATCCAGCCTACAACTCTTGACAGCATGCTCGAGGTAGACAAGGTCAAACCTCTCCGGTGTGTCCAAACAACAATTCATACTTTAAACGGTCGCCCCCACCATCCCGCCAGTCGCGGCCATCTCGTGCCCCGAGACGCCAGTTTCTCTCTGACAAGTTCAATGGCCGCCTGACTGTGGGTCACGCCTGAACACGTGGGGCTGTATCTTGTCAGGGACCTGATGGCTCTACACTGGGGCTGCTTATCTCACAGACAGCCTCACAGCGGCAGGTGAAAGAGAGGGAGCGATGGAGGAGGAGGAGGAGGGGGAGTGGCGAGGAGGGCATGGGAATGAGGAAAGTGAGGAGGGAGGGTATGGAGATAAAGAGAGGAGGGAGGGGGGGACTAAAGAAAGAAGAGAGGCAAAGCAGGCCAGAGTTTGGAAGGGATACTGGAACTGAGGGAGGGATGAAGCAGGGGGAGAAAAGGGAGGATTTAAGCGGGACTAAATGAGTGATGAAAGGAGAGATTTAAGAAGGAAATGGAGGGATTTTATAGAGGACGGGATGAGGTGAGGCGGACGGGGTGAGGGAGAGGAGTGAAACGCCGAGTTATGTGATGGGAAAGAGAGAGCAGAGAGGAGCGGGACAGCAGCGAAGGAGGGACGGATGGACGGCCAACGATAGAGGCCAAAGGTCAACGGAGGAGGAAGAGGAGAGGAGGAGCAGGAGGAGGATGAGGAGAGTGGTGCCAAGGCTTTGAGAAAGTGACGGAGAAATGTTGACAACTCCGGGAAAAAGAATAAAAAAAAGAGCAGTCACATGGGAGATGTGAACAGGGAAAGCACAGATTGAAGGCGGATAAGAAAGTGGAGGGAAAGATGTGCCGGCGAAGCTCCTCTGGGTCCTGCGAGCGAACGGAGGGGTGGGAGAGGAGAGCAAAAGGCAGCCGAACGAGCGAGACGGAGGTGAAGACAGGTCAGCCCATTTATGCATTCTGGCAACAGAGATACAAGAAGCGATACAGATGGGTCAGAGGCGGCCGCCAGAGCCGACGCTCATTTCACTTCTGTTCTTTTCGTTTAGAGAGAAGATTGCATTTTCGCGTTTTTTTTTCAGGCTACGAGGGCAATAACACGTTTGACAAATACAGACTGTGTGTGGGGGTATATATATATATATATATATATATATATATATAGAATGCACTATAGTAGAAAAGACAAAATCACTGAAGCAAGCACCTTTCCAGCTGTTTGTCTCCATAATAGACACATCTGCATATAGACATCACAGGTGACCTTTGAAAAGCCGGATGATGTGACTTTAATAACTTGCCTCTCTCCCCCCCCCCCCACACACACACACACACATTCACACTATTCCACTTATTACCCCCTCTTTTCTATAATAGAGGCAATTACCTCTCATCTCCTCACCATATCTAGAGCCTCCTCCTCCCATTCTCTCCCTTTTCTCCATCACTTTATTTCTCAGCCGATCTCCCCCCCTCCCCCTCCACACACACACACACACACACACACACACACACACACACACACACCTTAACTGTCAGCCCCCACCTCCCTTTTCTTATTTTTTTTTTGTCTAAAAAAGTCTATTTCCCTAAAAGCTGACAGGGAGGTTCTGATGGTGATTTGGCAGCGTGTCATTGTGGGTAATGGCGTTTGGAGTTCCCCGGCTTCATTGGGCTACATTATACAGCGTTTGATCTTTACGCACCCTCCTTAGCACTCTTTTTTCCCCCCTACCGTAGAGATCTTTGACAGGCGTAGAAATGAGACGGAAGACTCTAAGAGACTTTTCAATCTCTTCTGAAAGGAAAGTGGAGCACAGGGGCGGGCGGGCGGCTGGGGAATGAACGAAATCTCTTATATTTCAGGAGTTTTTATACGTTTCCTTTTTCTTTGCTCTTTTTTTTTTTTTTTACCTCGCCACGGCGGAATGGTCGTTTCAATATTTCAACTCCCCCGATTGAGGCAATCTGGTTTCTGGACCGCTTTAGAGCTTCTACACAGCTCCCCTTGTGCGGCTGATATCTTCTCTGCAAAGCGGCGAACGCGTTCAGAATCGAAACCTATTTTTTCGGGAAAGTGACGCGCTCTAGCAGAGTATCTGATAATGGAGCTTCCTTTCCAGCGAGAGAGGAAGGGACACGAGGGCCCCCGCGCAGCCCCGGCTCGGGTCTTGTGTCTCAGCTGAATGCATTGATTGTTGAGGCTTTGTGCCAGCGAGCGACGGAGCGCAGGGTGAGGAGAGAAAGGCTCTGGGTAAGGCTTGATTGAGAGGGATAGACGGATAGGAAAGAGAAGGAGGGAAGGGGGGGGGAGGTCTTTTCAGATGTGTTAACCCATCAAACTGTAATGAATGTGTGCCATCTGTCTCCGCATCTCTATTAAAAACTCCTTCAGAGAGTCCAAGATCACATTACACACAACTACACACACACACACACACACTCGCTCACTTTCCCAGCACTTGTAATTGCAGCGTGGGCAGCCACCTTTGACACCCTCAATCAAGGAACTTTCACACTTACGCATTGCAGACGCGCGCGCTCGCGTCGTCACCAAGGTCGCGTTGGCGAGAGAAACAAACATGTCGGCGGCGTGTTTCTCGGAGAAAGTGAGATAATGAAGTTGAGACAGTGGGGTAGAACGGGGTCTGAAAGAAGCGTGGGCGGGACGTCACGCGCACTTCTGATCAACGATGTTCTCCCGTGATGACAAGGTACTAACAAGACCAACTGCACTCAATCGTGCCTCAGGAGAGTTTGCACTATGCACGTCAGTACCGGTGTGTGTGTGTGTGTGTGTGTGTGTCTGTGGGTGTGTTTCCCCGTGTTGACTCACAGCGCCTCCCTCCCCGCCTCTTCATGCTCTGCGCCCATGTGTCAGGAATTAGCGGAGGCTCATAATTGCATGAAAACTAATTTCGTCTCTGGAAAAAAAAAAAAAAAAGAAAAGAAAAGAAAGAAGGAGAAAACGCCACCGGTTAGTGGCTGCGATTTTATTGCCTTATCCTCATGTGGCTAAAAATTACGTGAATTAGTGTTCTTCTTTCTTGTAAGTACACGCACAAAAATGAAGTTATCAGCGGATAATAGATCCAGTTAGAAGCGCGGCGTCTTGTAATACATCAGAGCTCGTCTCCCGCGCAACAAGACCCAGCAAAACAACTTCCAGCCACGATTAATATCTTAATAACGGGACTGTGTAAGTATCTGGGAGGCTGATTTAATGTTCGACGGTGCTTCCATGTCCACGTCCTTTCTTTTTTGTGTGTATGTTTACATTTATTGGAGTGTTTGGTGAAGTGTTATGTGATTACACCCTGACACAGTCTGTCTCTTCGTACGAAGGGCATGAAATTTAAGCTCCAAACTATGAGATTACCACTGGCCCGCTAGGCAAGCAGGGCCGGGCGGTAGATTCCCAGCCCCATGCATTATTGACGCAGACATATCTTCTGACTTAGTGATATCGGGCCGCGAGATAGCTTTTTGGTTTGAGACGTCTCTCTGCCAGATTTCTGCTTCCGTCCCGATAGAGTAAGAGAGGGAATTTAAAACCCTTTAAGCACGGAGCCGACAGAAAGTAACATGCAAACTGGACGCAAAACTAATTTTACCGTAACTCGGCGTATCGACGGATTCTGAAAGCTGGTTCATTTTCAATTGTTTAGAAGATAAATATGACCAAAAATTACGTTTCTTTACTTTTTAGTTTTTACACACTGTTTTAAGCCTTTATAACATATAATCATGACTAATACTTGCCAGATTTTGTTAAAGTTAAATTCCTCCTGAAAAAAGAGCAGAATTATTTTGCTAAAAGGACATTATTTGAAATATTTTTTTGATAAATAAGATAAAAAGTACCTGGCGAACTGTCATCATTACAGTACTAAAAGGGTTAAATGTTATTTCTGGAAGAAATAAATGTGTGTTTAACCCAGTGGTTCTCAAACTTTTTCTGTCACGCCCCACTTTGGAGGAAGCAAAATGTTCGGGCCCCACCGCCCCAACAACATGGGAACAAAATGGTCCAACTTTTAGAGACTCCTTTCTCCGTGCTTTTTTATTAATAGATTAAAGAAAATTGAAATCCCTTTCAAGTAAACCAGATTGCTCCATCAGGCAAAAAATAATAACATGCAATCACTTTGCAAATAAAGTTATATATGTGCAAAAAATAACTCATATTTGGTTAAAAAAAGATGACCAAGGAAGCTGGTTGGATCCCTGTTTTCTGCCCATAATTTCATGTTGAAGTGTCCTTGAGCAAGGCACTGAAGCCCCAGAGCTTCACAGCAGCACAAAGCTCCATCATTACTGAGGATGATGATTAAAATGCAGAGAATAATTCCCCCACTGTGGGTTTAATAAAGGATTTTTTTTTTTAAGAATCGGCATCTCCCCCGCGCTCCACCTGTAATATCTCCGCGCCCCACTAGAGGGTCGCGCCCCACAGTTTGAGAACCACTGGTTATTTAATTAATATGGTCGTCCGGATGCTCATATGAATGTACAGCAGAGCTCAGTGTCGCTGTGCTTCCTGAGTGACGCAGAGACGTGGAGCGGTGCCCGCCGTGACTGGTGTGAGGTGGGCAGGCGTGGAGGACACATGAGTAAGACTCGTCTCAGAGCAAAAGGAGTTCAGTCACCAGGACAATTCGTACCAGGTGGAAATGTCCGCGGGCGGCTCGATGATTAATCTGGATTGAACGTCTGAATGTTTTTTCATTGATTCTGTCATGAAGTTTGTTCACGTACTCGCCGTGTGAATGCAGCAGCTCGACATAAACCATTCACATATCAGCTCCGTCAGCTGTTCAGGGACATTTATGTGATGCCTTTTCTTTCTTTCTTTTTTTACCATTTAGACTTTTAGTAGGCCCTTTTTTTACAACTAATATAACCTAATGGCTAAAATATATATGTTTTACGATCAACACTTCAAGGTAGAACAACATGTAAATCATACTTTGGTGTTTCATTGTTACCTTTTTTTTAATTTCATTAAAATGTCATGATTTACACCTTTGTTTCCCCTGCAAAGGCGTGTCGAATTAACTGCTGCGAAAAGGGCCGAGCACACCAGTTTTAGCTTCCCTCCATTGGCTGCCGATCCACGTCCGATCCGACTTAAATTCTAAAAGGACACGCCCTTCCCACCTGCCTGATCCCTTTAAACTCCATACAACACAGCACACCTGTCTGTCAGCAGAGGGAAAAAGAAGTCAGCATACAATTTAGTTGTTGTAACCACTGTTGAATGCCTGTGTGTGTGTGTGCGTCTGTGTGTGTTTCAGAAAAGAGGACATGGACGACATCAGTCAGCCAAGTCACGCTGAACATATTATTGTGTGAATTAGAAATGTGCAAAGCGTAGATATCTGGCGTCCATATGCTCTGACATCATCGCTCCCTGTTAGAATGCAGCATGCTCAGCACAGCAGATAATTAGTCCCTGACATGCATATTAAAATCACATATTTGCTTGGAGACGACAGCGAGAGAAGATGATGATGACCATTGGTACATGGATGTAGGACTAATGGATGTAATTGTGGCCAAGTGTAAAACGGAGGTTAGCAGTTCGAATGAAGAAGTCTTTTGACGTTTGAGTGTTTCTATGTGTATTTGTTCTATCTATATCTTGTGTGACAAAGCAGTAGTATGTTTCCTGTAAAGCCAGTATTGCAAGTAATAACTAACTATAGGCTATGAGCAAGTGAAGAACGCATTCCTTATGCTGCGTTCACAACAAAAGCGTTGTGAATATTCGCAAGCGTTTCATAACTTTGTACTTGCTCGAATGAGGCAAATTCAACAATCGTCACATTATTCGCGTCCTTCGCGCCTCCTGGTGGAAATTTGCCTTGTTCGCAACCATTCGCCGCTACATTTTCACGCATACCTGTTGCGTCCACGCTATTACGAAGTTTACGAGCATCTAAAATGAAGCTTCACGGTCGAGTTGTGGAATGGCGATACCCGGAGTTAGCTTCTCAATCGAGATCTTAGCCGTCACAAAGGGATTCATCGCGCCGCCGGAAGAATGGATCGCGACTTTCGCCAACACTTTGGAAGTCACGGTTTTGCGGCTTCGAGGAGGGCGATGCACGCAAAGCGGTGGACTTCCCCTTTTCACGTCCTTACTTAACTCGTTCTACACAGCTATCGCGAAGCTCACAAATAAACTGTAAATGAACAAAAGCATAAATGCTCTCCAGTGCGACAGGGACTTCCAGCCCCCAGCAGAGCTGCCAGGGACCAGACGGAGCCATTTGGTTTACTCCCAAGAATCACAGACTTGGATGTTGGCGCTAGCATCTGATGTGGCGACACACGCCATATCCTCTTTTTTTTTTTGCTTACTGAAGCTACCAAAATGTAAATACCTCCAGCAGAAGCATAAACCTCAACAAGGAAACTATAACTATAGCACTGCTACACAGCTGCTATCTCTGAAAAGTAAGGAGGCACAGAGAATGAGGGTGTTTGTGGGGAGCTGGCAGACCTGACTACATACAGATGAAGTCACTGTGTGTTGGTATTCAGCTATGATACCCATAATCCAACAGGGAGCAGGGAGGTCAACAGCACTTGCTTTCTTAAACTTGAATATTGCATTACCAGTTCGAGGGGTGCGTCGTGATGATTTGTTTGGGATGTACTACTAAAATAACCTAAATGAACACCGCATTTGGACCACCGACAAGATCAGTGGCAGGAATGCACTGTAAAAATGTTGTGAAATAAATGCTCTTCTTTTATAAGAATGTAAGCAAAAGTGAGCGTTTTTTAAAAGCGTAATCTGTGATTCATTAGAAAGTTAGAAAGTTATTCTCACATCCTTCATTCAGTATTATTATATAATCTGTTTTAATTCTGCAAAATATAACTTTTCCCAAGTTATAGTCATGAATAAACGAGTTGTGTGTTCACAAGGCTGAGTTTGTGATCATAAGCCCGGTGGATGGCCACGAAAACTCGTTTGTAAAAAAGGTGTCGCTCAAGAAAGGTTATGCGGTTAAACTTATGTGTTATCCGCCATCAAAAAACAGGAAAAATAATGAAAAGCGTGACAGCGGAGCTCATTGCAAGCGTAACATACGTGCACGCCCCTCCACACACAACCACGGCTTTTGAATTTGTCACGACATCTGCTTACTCTGCGAGCGAACTGTCAGGGGAGAACGAGAGATCAGAGGAAGAGGGGGAAAAAGCAATAATGAAATGTGTTGGTTCTTAAAAATGAAACCCTGAATGTTTCAAAGGCAGTGAGTTGTGTGCGTGCATGTGTTTCCCTGTGTGTGTGTGTGTGATGCTGTATACTTACACTCACCACTGTGCTTTTGATATTAATGTTTAAATCTGTGTGATAAACTCATTTTAGATCCATCTCTCTCTCTCCCAGCAGACACTGCTCCCCGTGGGGGTTTTTTGGGGCTCGAGTGTAACAGTCGGCTGTTTTGGAAATGCGCCTGTTAAACGTGTGTGTGCGCGCTACGCATGCACACGTGTGTGTGTGTGTGTCTGGCCACTCCGCCCGCCAAACAATCCAGATCGACTATTGTCCTGTGCGGCAGCGGCACACTTGTTCTTGTTCATTATGGATGAAATATAACTAACTCACCGGAGCCCCGAGTCAATAAATATAACCGCAGCGCACTTTATTATTAAGCACTGAGCACAATGACAGGTCTCTGACAGCACATTATTCCTCACATTTTGTACCTTTGCATTCCAAATGCTTTAAATCTATGACAGATTTAGTAATGGGGGGGATCTCAGACGGTAGCGGCGTTGAAAAAAGAAAAAAAAAAGAGAAAAACAATCTCAAATGGCACCGCGGTGCTACCATTAAAAGCATTACAGAACAATAAAAGAAAGAAAAGTAAAGTTTTCACGAGAGAAAGACAATACGCGCAGCAATCTTGTGCATTGCTCATCGCATCACAAGACCCTTGAAGACAGCATATTAAAAGTCTGCTGGAAATTAAACACCTAGAAGAATTGTCCTCCTTTATCTATTGTTACCTGGGCCACCGGGGGCTTATATAAAGCAGCCTAAGAGGCAATTGAGCTTCTTAATATCCCGCAATAATCGGCATGATAAAGTCTATTAAAGATTGCCAGCCGCACTGACGAGACCATTAATCAAGCAAGTTAAAGCATTAATTAGCACGTATTAATATGTTAACACACTTGTCTTCACATTCAACCTTAACGTGAAACTCCGGTCGTTTCATTGAATCAATTAACCTGACGAACATGCAAATTTGGCCACGAGGCGCTCCGACATCTAATAAGATCAACTGCTGCGGCGACCGGGGGAACTTTGTCTGGAGCTCCGCGCATGGGGCCCATGAACAGATTGATAATGTGGTTGATGCCGACTTCGCGGCCAAATGTGGGGAATTTGGCTCGATTGGTCGGCGAGTCTTTGCCCACAGATGCAAAAAAACAACGTCATTGTTAATTTAAGCAGTGCCAACAGATCACAATACCCCCACACATCCATTTTTATGGAGAACTTTGATGTTTTTGGGCAGACGCATCACGGCTTATAACTCGATCCAAAAGTCTTTTATTTTTAGCTATGCTAGCAATGTGGCTCTCTGGTGATCCATCGCTTTGATCCAGCCTGAAACAACTCGACATCAATGGGATGGATCGCTACGACATCTTGAACAAACATTCACGGTCCCCAGAAGATGAAGCAGGAGGACTTTGGGAATCTTCAGCGCCATTAGGTCAACTTTTTTTAATTTGTCCAATACTTTGGTTTATGACTTGGCGCTTAGACTTAGTGCTGGGCGTGGTTTAGGAAGCTATGATACCAGTGTTAAGTCCAGTACCTTTAAAGGGATGCAGGTGCTCATTCAATAGCCATCATCTGAATGGAGGCCGTGTGTGTTTACCACTGGCCAATTACCATGGCACTGCACGGCGATCATTTTACTAGATCTTGGCCCAAGAAGGATTGATAGCTGATATCATTTGACTGGAGGAATTTCAATACTACTTGGAACCGGGTTATTTCAAGCGTTGCCCTCTTTGATATTCCTTTTCTGGCAGGTTGCGGGGAACATAAGGTGAGGTACTGGCCTCCAAAACCCCCCCACAAATAAATAAAATTACTTGGCATTGCAGGCAAACAAGAAACTTTTCACCAACCATCAAAATTTTTCATAGACAATTTATATATCTTACGTTAGCATATACATATTTGATCTCAACCAGCAAAGGTCAAATTGTATAGTATCGCAAACTACCGTAGCAGGTTTTCTGCTCATTAAAAAAACACATCTGTTTTCACAAAAAACCTATTATCATAAGGTAAAATATCATTTATTTTGTTTAATTTAAGTCGAAGCCCGGTATTATTAAAATTGCAAATTCCATAAATATGTTAATATCAGATGTGCCGATGGCTAACCGTAGCTTCCTTTGTTTATTTATTTAGGATCCCCCTCAGCAGGACACCAGTGTGAGCGTTAAACTTTAGGATTATGTAATAAGTCATGAAGTCAAACCAAATGGGTAAAATAATAACCTTACTGCTTAAGCACAGTACTTTTTTTTAAAACCAAAAATATAACATTTATTGCTTCTCCTTTAAATATTACAAGCAATTACACATTCATTAATTTAGTCCTCTTAGTCACCTCAAACAAAACAAGTTTCATCCATCACAGTACTTAAATAGATGTGACCTCATTAAAATAGTTGTTTTCCAGTACTGATGGATAAAAAAATAAAAAAAAATCTGTTGGAAAAGACAATATAAATGAAAGGCGATCATTTCAATGTTGAAGACATGCCCGATCGCCATTTCCCAACATGTGAACCGGGACTGCTGTACAAATGTTGATTTAAAGCAGTGGTTCCCAAACTGTAAATTTATATTTTTTTGAATAATCCTTTATTAATCCCACAGTGGGGAATTTATACTCTGCATTTTACCCATCCTCAATAATTAAGGCGCTTTGTGCTGCTGTGAGGCACTGGGGCTTCAGTGTCTTGCTCAAGGACACTTCAACATGAAACTATGGGGGAACCGGCTACTTTGTGCTTTCAGGATGACCGATCTCCATGAGCTAGGTGAGAACTTCACATAAAAAGTACAAAGTACACGGACATGAAACGTCATTAATAAATACTGAACTTTAATGGAAATAATTACGTCTCACGGAGATCGACTTTTTGTTGGGGTCGGTGGGTCACGAACGTTTTTCTTCCTCCAAAGCGCCAAAAAAGAAGTTGGAGAACCACAGCCTTACAGCAACACTCGATGCTGAATAGAAAACTTTTTTTCCCATCGCTTGTCAGGAAAATAAAATGCGGCTTTGGCTGCTGTGAGTCCAGAACACGCTGCGCATTCGGGTCACCAGCAGCCGCTTTGCACAAACCCAGATTGTGGTAACGTAAGGATTATGATTTCTGCTACCTGCAGCGCCGCTGGTGAGGACGCAGCAGCGGGCAGATTTGATGTGTCGCTCCTGCCAAACTGTAGGACAAAAGCGCCGCAGCGGGCAGCTTTTCCCTCCCTTTCCCTTTCGCCTACGAGCGAGCCGTTCCACGGCCAGCACTTTTTGAGCTCATCTCATGTGTTCAGCTGTCTGAAATGGACGCTCGCCGCAGTGTCAACACACAGTCGGACTGCTGCATCCGAGTCTTCAGGCCTTTTTTTTTTTGCCTTCTCCCCCCTCTCGGCAGAAACGTTTTGCTCAGGAGCAAACGCAGTCGTGAGTTTTGAGTCCCCGAGGTGCTTTGAATGTAACAAACCGAAAATGTGAGCAGAAAAGAAAGTCCCATAAAGACGATGAAAACGACCTGAAACGCAGCTGGTAGCGGCGTTGAATCAAACTGTTCATCCTGCGACAAAACCAATTGTCTGGGGTTTGAACAAGCCAGCTGTGTTTTTATTTAACTTTATTGTGTGGCTCTGTGTGCGTGTCTGGTTTTTGTCTGATGCACGATGGCCTGCGGTGACAAAAGGGACATTTTCCACCGATTCGGAGAGATCTCCCTAGGGCGACGGCGACAATAACACACACACACACACACACAGAAAAAGGACCCGTATGCACACGGAATCGCGCACACGGACACTAATGTGACGGCCGACTTTGGACAAGTTTGACTGAGAGGAAATGAGGTAGTGTTTCTGCTCACGCAGACAATCGTGTTTCTTTTCAACTCTCCGCGGCAGAGACTCATCTCAGCAATCACCTTGAGATGGAGCCTGCGGATAAGGCCAGATTAGATGGGCGCGGAGATGTGTGGGAGATAAAAGTCTTTAACAGACAGCCAAGGATCTAATTAGCACAATGAAGATTTCTACCGTCTGGCTGAGTCAGCCGCGGTGTCATCAACCTTTCGTTTCGGTAGACGTAAAAGTATTGTCTAGGATGGAAATAGGTGTGTTTGGGGAAATTGCAGTGGGAGGTAGAAAAATCTGTCAAACTGTGTGTGTGTGTGTGTGTGTGTGTGTGTGTGTGTGTGTGTGTGTGTTTGACACAACCATTCACTAAAATACTGTATACAAATGATTCCTGTTTACAATACTATTCACCCACATACAGTAAATACAAGCTTTTGTCTGTGAGTTTGCATTTTTATTCTAATGAGAACCTTTTTTTCCTCAGGATGGACAGAAATTGTTATGTTTTTTTTTCTTTCAGGGGATTCAGCTCAACAATGAGAGAAAGCTGTGATGCCTGAAGAGTGTTTTATTGCTCAGACTCTGAGTTACAGCAAATAGTTCCTCAGCAGGGAGAACTTTTCGCGAACAAAAACCTTGAACGCAGGTCAAATTTGGATTTAGTTTTGGTAACAATACAGCCAATCACATTCCAATGATAGCCCATGTCTTGATCAGTTTTTAGTTAGTCTTCTTCAAAATCTAGGCATGCTTTTAGAAAAGAAACCGATGCAAACATGCCTACTGTCCCGCACAACCTGAATGTTGATGTACATATTTGACATATCATTGAAAGGTGACATTTTTGAGGGCTTATTTTCTGGTGGAGACTTCCGTTTCTTTCCTGCGGCTGTCAGGTGATTGACAGCAAGCACAGCGTAGGTGTGAAATAATATAGAAAAAAACCTCAACTCCCAACAAAACAACAATAACACAGCAACTGAAACTGAACTAAATTAAGGGGTCCGGTTCATTGTGATGGATTACCAGGCGCGGGCAACTTTCAAGTCTGTGGAAGTTATTTTTCAAACGGCATAAAATGAAGGCCACTAATGCTTTTCACAACTTCCTTTGAGACAAAAACAAGCCCTGATATCTTAACTACATTCACTGACGGAAATAAGTGGAAAAGAAGAAGAAAAAAAAGAGCCACCAAAGATAATTGGCAGGCGCTTACAAAAACAAGCTTGTGTGCAACGCAGTCAACAAAAGGTCCTCACAAGTCCAGTAAGCTCCTCTGTAACACTCCGTAAGAAAACCCAGAAAAATACATCTTACATGTGCACCTGTTACTATTCTTAAACGTGTACAATGTGCATGTTTAACGCGGCGATGAGAAACGGACCGGGCCGCAGGCCGGCAGTTATATATGATGAGAAGCCATATAGCTTTATTCTGATGTATAGCATGGGTTCCTTCAATAAATCTAAACAATTTTATGTGCGGCCCGTTCCGGGTGAGGACGGACGCCGCATCCAATACGAGACAATCACTCATTTGCCGGGCGTTTAATCATGGTCTGCAGACGTGTCTAATCCTTCTTCAGTGCATCAGGAAGCAGCGCTGCAAAGACAGAAGCCGGCAGACAGATGAGACAAACAAAACCTTCTCAACGTGTCTGGTGGCTTTGGTGCAGTAGGTGTGCTAATGGCCTGATAGTCCCCAAAAAAAAAACGAATTTGCCAATTTCATTTTGCTTCTTTCATTAGAAATAAACATCCAAAAAAAGGTATCAAAGACTCAAATCTCAGCCTAAGATCCCCGGCAAATTTGTCACGAAAAAAAGTCACAAATCCGTGTCACGGAAAATCTTAGGAGGAGCACATCGGATGAAAGTGATGGCAAAGTGATCAAGCAGGAGAAGAAGCAGAGGCGCCTTTCTTCTTAAGTGAGACGAGAGGGGAAGAGACTTTCAACACGAGATTATTCCTCTTGAGATTCACTCAGGTATGTGCGAGTTCTTGATTAGATTTGTGTTTTGTGGATTTTACCTGTTAAACTCCTTTTCTCGCGGTTTATTTGGTTTAAGTCGGTGTCACTCGCCTCGACGCGTGGCGCGGCTCCTCAAGGTCTAGCGGGCGCTCCCTCCCTCCCCGCGAAAACATTTCCAAAGCCGATTTCACTTCAAAGTTTAAACCCTGCGCTGCTTACAGCCGTGTTTACTCGCTGGCAGTCTTCTCCTACACTGCCTTTTGTTGGAGTATTACAGCCACCTGTTGATCCGTGGAGAAGTGCCAAAACCCGACTCTTTATCGCTATACGTAGCCTCGAGTGTGTACACAAGACAAACACACTCCGGGCGCTCCACTTAAACACGGCCACCAGGTTTGTTTGAATTAGTTTTTTTTTGTGCCTACTTAATAGACAGCACGTCATTTTTACGAAGCGGGAAACAGAAGGAGAGGAAAGGATACATATATATTTTGTCGGCTTGAGCATATTCTTCATGTTATTGTGACACCTTCGACGCCCACAATGATCAATATTATGTTTCTCACCGAGCGCGGTATAATCACGAACAGATTCCATCGCTCATTAACAGGTGCGATTACTTTCTAACAGGGAAGTGAACAACATTTGAGGGATGCTAGCTTCTTTTTTTCTCTGGAAACCCCTCGTTGAATCTAAGTGAATCACACGGAACAAGCGGTTTGAAATGAATGCCATTAAACACAACGCGTTGTCAGCACCTATGTGTGTGTGTGTGTGTCGCTGTGAGGGCGACATCTCTCCGGGTGAACAAGACACTGTTGTTCATGCGGAGGTTAACGTGGCAGCCCTGGCTCTCTTTTCTCTTTCTTTATTATCTCTTTGGTGTCTTCTTCTTAATTTTGCTTCGAGGAGACATGTGTATCGGTCCGGCTGGATGTGAAAGAAATGAAAAGAAAAGAAAACCACTAGTGACAATCAATCAAAGCAAAACGGGCAGAGAAGGAGGAGGGCGTCCTTAACGATGCTGTTACGCTTAACCTACGTTAGCCGCAAAAATGCTGTCACACCAGCTCCTCTCAATACCCTCAAAGGAAAACAGTGCGGTGGTTACGACGGGCCCAGTGCATGCTTAAGCAATACGGGACGAGCGGCAGTACTGTATCGTCAATAATGTACTGTTCAAACCCTTGAACAGTACATTATTGTAGATACAGTACTGCCTCTTGTCCCGTATTGCTTTTATAATACGATTACCAGCGACAAATGTCCTTCCAGTTAATTTATAGTTTTAATAATTAATTTAGAACAAACATTTTGCTAAAGGGCTAATGTATAGCTGATTTTCACACTTCTTTTTTCCCCATTATTACTCTTTATATGAGGGGGTGGCAAAACGTATTGTGACATTTTAAATATCATGTAGAGAAAATTAAAAAAAAAGGCATGGGCCGAACAAAAGTAAAAGCGTTGTTTTTAACCAGTTAAACCCTTTTTTTTGGACCCGAGAATCCCATGCATTAAAGAAGATGTTTTTATCTTCGTCAAAATAACTAAAACACAGTTTTCATGTTCGACAATTCAGTCGATCTGCTGCTCCCTCATTGAAATCAATTCAATACTTTTGAAGATGAATAATGCATGAACAAAGTGCCCACTTAAAATATTACAATGGGCCACTGTGGGTCAGTGGTTAGTATTCCAGTCTTTTAATCAGGGGGTCGGTTGTTCGAACCCCACTCTGCTAATCCATGTCGATGTGTCCTTGAGCAAGACACTTAACCCAAATTGCTCCCTGGTGCTTTGTCTACAGTGCATAGAGCAGAAATGTAAGTTGCTTTGGATAAAAGCGTCAGCTGAATGTAATAATGGTAAGTACAAATCTGTATTTAAGTGAAGTTAAAGCTGACAGAAGTTAAATGCTAAATACCTGTATTGGTTTCTGTTCCTGCTCAGCGCCTGCCTAAAAGAGGACAATGCAACTGTAAATCTGACTTAAAGATGCAGCAAACAGAGCATAATGAATGCATGCCAAGTTATTAGATTTTGAAGACGTGAGGTGCTTTTACATTGAGTAGAGATACAAAATGTTAAAAATCTGACTTCTTAAAAAAAACACACACACTGTGGTAATCCTGCTGACGCGGCAGAACCTTTGCTGGAGCTCCCGACACAACCTGAGCTTCATGGCCGTACTCTTAAATCATCTCACCGCATTAACCTGCAATCTGGCAAGAACAGAAGGTCAATTACTGTCAGACGCTGGCGACGTGTCAGAGGATTAGAATAATTAAGAAACGCGAACACGCTGTACCGCCAGTGTGTAAGTATTTAGCGAGCAGTGCAGTACGGTTCGACGTGTTAAACATCGTATACCAATTTAATTGGAGTTAATTCATATTTTAATATTAATGTTTGATCATTTCTTAAGATTTTGTAGTTTTTTCTTCTTCTTAGAACTTTAAACTACTGGTTTGAATGTATTTCCCTCCTGTTGTCTTCCAGTTGACTTGAACCAATTTACATTTATTTTTAAAGAAAAACGTATTTTGTTTACCTCGATTGTCATACGGTTATCGTCTTTGTCCACACGGAGCATCCGAACACCCAAAAATGAATGAAGACATTTTATAATTGTGATGTTTTAAGTTTTGTACACGTGTGGTGTTTTCCAGTCAAGAGAAATAAACGGGTGAGACTACAAAAAAAGGGCTAATTCACAACAGGATGGTGTAGCCACGTAACACAGCCCCCACGGGGTGAAACGCAGCCATAACTGTGCTGCCGAGCTAACGGCGTCTCACAGTTTAATTCATCAAAGATCAGCGCTAATAGCCACATGCAGTTACACGGAAATTACGAGGGAGTTGGCGGTCAACGAGAGCATTGATTGGGGGACGCTGTGGCAATGTGTGTGTGCAGCGTAATATACATTAACAACACTCCACTAGCTTATCGCGCATATCGTAATGCAGAGGCCTCCTTATTCTTTGATTCCTGTTGCTGCTGCCGTGAGATCGCCGCAGGTGTTTTACAAACACGTACAGACCGTCACCGTGTAGTTTAACCTGCTTTTCTACCATCGAGAGAAACAGAGGTGAAATCTGATTGGACAAGAAATCTGCTTTAGAGCTGTGCAATGAGAAAAAAAAGCTAATACGGAAAAAATACTTTTAACACGTAATGGATTTGTGAAATAACAATTAAATTATAAAATAGCGTATAACTTTGTGATTCTGTTTAGGCCAGCAGAGAAGGCGTAAAGGCCCCGACGACCCCGCCACTGATGAAAAAACATCTGACGGAACATTAGCTGATAGTAAATGAATTAATTTGGCTAACATTTTGGTCCGGGGACACAGAACAAACGAACACAACGGGTTGGAGGAAATCAGTGCTGAGGGAACTCATCAAATTGGGTTTCATGAGAGACACGATGAGCATATTTACACACTTCCCAGCATGCTTTGTTTTAGAGTAAGGGAGCTTTATGAGAAGACTGAACAAATTATACTAGTTTAATTTTCAATTTTTTGAAAGTTGGCAAGGAAAGTTGTATTTTTGAGTTATTAAACTAGCTTTAAACTTTTCTGACAGCGTACTGGTAACTCACATTTGATCCATTCGTATCAGTCTTAGGTTCAAACTAATGGCCGCCCCTGTCGCACCTTAATCTGGTGCCGCCTCATTAGGGATCATCTAATGTCACCGGCCGAGCCTCCATCCATCTAATGTCCTCCCTCCTCTCCCCTCATCAGTCTGCGACTCTGTGAGCCGTTCACTACTAATAGGGATTGATGATAGGCGCGGGAACGTGACTTATTTCAAAGCATCCAGACCATAATTCTGGGAGTAGACGCAAACGTAGTCAGGGGAGCTCATCATAAGGCTCGTGTCCTCAAATCGAGAAAAGGGTCCAATCGTGGAGCGCCAGCATCTGGGTCTGTTTCAGTCTGTTGGCGTTTGATAAAATGAGCTGTTCAAATACGTGTCGGGCCGCTCTAATTTAAACTCGTCTTGGTGGCGTTTCCAAACAAAATGTGACTCACAATAATAGACTTTTGGCAGTCGGACGCACACTCCCCCAAGAGACGTAACGCAAACAAGCACAGAGACACAGTGTGCGTCCCCGAGCGAGCTGAAAAACCTTTCCACAAAGTTTTCCTTCTTTCTTTTGATGTCCCTCACGTCGTGAGTCTCACCCAAGTTCACCAAACTGGAATTGGACTTAACCTCCGCCGGCCAATCGCTCCTCCGATTCATTTCCCTTCCAGGATTGAGCGAACGGCCGCATTAACAAAATAAAAGCCCCTCGGCGGTGGCGAGAAAAAAAAACCGCTACGCGGAAGGGATCAGAAGGCGATGGCGTGCGTCTCCTGAAGTGCAACATTTAACAGTTTATTGAGCGCAGCTCTGTGATTTCATTACGGTGGATTTAATCCAAAATTAATAAGGGTGGTTATTAACCTTTTCCCTCCCTCGTTCCTTATTAGAGTTTTATTGCACGGATGTTTCACATGATGCGTTTCGCCCACACTGACAGCAAACACACACATACACACACACTTAGACGCGCATGCAAGTGGACGTGTGTCACCCGCACAGGTTTTAATAAGAGGGTAGGTGTTGCTTGACGCCGTCCTATCATTACCGTGGTTGTGGACATGAGCGGAGCTGCCAATCTCGGAGGGCAGGAACTGACCTCAGAGCAGCACACACTGCTTATTTTTCCAACGCCAGACTCAAACACTTCACACAGCACGTACTGTCATTTCTGTCTGTGAGCATGTATCTCTCTTTACACGGCTATTTTTGTACATGATGTAGCCGCTTGTCAATTCTCTCTGTTGTTCCTTGTCTCTTTCTCTCTCTCTCTATATATATTTATATATATATATGACCATAAATGTCTGATTTCTCTACAATGTGTCGCTGTGAAAACGGTTTGGACGTGTTGTTTCTCCACTTTTCCGAGATATCAAACGGTTGCGTAACGAGGAAGGATTGGCAACAGACGCAGCTTCTCCGAAGGTCAAAGGTGGCGCGCAGACTTTTTCTTGTTTTACATTCAAGGTTTTAAAAAAAAAAAAAGAAATGGACGTACGCCCGAACACACCAACTTTCAATCCGCAAGCAGAAGAAGTTCCTCAAAATGAGACAACAAGGAGGACCTGACGCCCCGCAGGAAGACTCTGCATAATGCATTTCTTGATCGCCGTCTGTTTCTTTGTCAGTGTCCTTCAAATCCATAGCAAATCACAGTTTGAAGAATAAAACACATTTCTTTTGATGACAACAATTGCCGTGGTTCAGGCAGGAACGCTTCTAGTTTGGGTTCAAATAGAGACTCAAAAGAACGATTGCGGTCCCGCTTAAAAGAAATCGATGCCGGTGTCAAAAAGTGAACAGAGGTCCGATGTGTCAGGGTCCCACACTTTAATCCACCCAAACCCATTTTACACCGACGTGGACTCTGCTGAAAGGAGGATGTCGACAATCTAAGCAAGAAAAATCGTCTTTTAATCAAAAGGGGGCAACGTTTAGGACGTACTCTCAGTCACTACCTGCGGGTTGAATCCATGAATTTGAACGAGCGACCAAGTGGAGAAACTTTCTGAAACCGAGCGGTGCTTTGCATCCCAAAAAAGTGTAAGTACTGGTAATTAGGTTTTTTCCTTGAAGTAGACATCTTGAGTAGGGAATTAAACCCCGGTTGTCAGATTTAAAGGCAGGGCGAAACAGTAAATCCATCCCTCCCCTCCAAACAACTTAAAGGGCCTTGCAATCCACCAAAGTATTTCTGTCCCACTGTTACATCTTTCACCTTTTTTTTCCCCGGTCTTAGCTCCTTCACATAAATCCCTCCGTGGTGGGAGGAGATATATTCCTCACATGTTCTGCGCCGATGTTTCGGGAGATCAGAGGCGATATTTCTCCCCACATGCGACTTGTGTTGTTTCATGAATATTTTCTCTGGTGCTAACGAATGGGAACGATAAGACACAAATAATATATGGGCCTTACCTTTCAACTTCCCGTTCCATGGGACAACACACCTTTTAATGCTGTTTTTTTTTTTCTCCTTTTTCTAACTCTGCCCCCCCACAACCCTTTCACTCCCCCCCCACTCTCCATCTCGCTTATTCTCCCTGGTCCCTTAACAGCGCAACCTAATTATAACACAATTTTAATCTTTCGCTCACTTTTTGCTTCGTACCTTATCGCCTCCCGTCTCCCAGCGCGCCTCCTTGAGCGCTGACCAGAGTTACAGAACCATCCCGGATAAGGTCATGTTTTTGTCACTGTGACGGTAATGCCCGGCACGGACTAATTATGTAGCAGGCGGTCTCTCCACACTGGACGGAGGTTGTGGACAAATTGGTTCCGGTGGGAGACGGAGAGGACAGGAAGCAAGCTTTGATGAATGAACAAATGAGGTACGAGCCGCTCCAGACACCGGACTGGAGTCCGCTTCGCTGACGGGGACGTACGGCGTCCGTGAATCTCCATCGAGGAGAGTTTTAATCCCGAGCGGCGTGCGACGGGTGTCTTTCTCCCAGCGGGGCGAGGTCGGGCTCGGGATTTCTTCATTCTGAAAGCCGCTTGAGACGTTTTCATTTCTCTGTTCGGTTTGAGACTGTTATTTTCTTCTCTTCAGCGTCCAGCCGGCAGGTCTCAGCTCGTGAGTTAGTTTGAGTGCGTGTGTGTGTGTGTGTGTGTGTGTGTTAGACGTAAAGTGCCGGAGCCGTTGTAACCACTTGTTACTCCACAGAGCGTGGCGGCAGGCATTTTGTTTTTTGTCCCTCCGTCAGTCAAGTCCATTAAACGTGAACGCGATCCCTCCATTACGGCGCCAGGAGGACCTGATTACATTTTGGAGGTCAAAGGTCAAGGTCACTGTGACCTCACGTCTGCAGCCGGCTTTTTTTTTCTCCTTCCCAATTTGGCACAAACGTCCAACCTCGAGGATGAACCGCTCGGAATTTGGTTGTCAAATTTGCCATAATAAATGAATTTAAGGAATCGGGCCAATTTCATACAAAGGTCTAAAGCGATGAAGCGATGAGATTTTAATTAATTACATTAATGTAAACTGCAACATGACCGGTTGTACCATCACTAAAGAGTCAGTTACACAAAGCCGAGCTCTCTCCAAACGAGATGTGCCACATTGGAAATCTGTTTTTTTAGGCTTCTTTGTGCTCATAGCAGTCTAGTGAAATGTGTTAAATCCCAATTATGTAATAACAAACCTGCAGTTTCACAATATTATAGCAAAAAACGATTCTTACGGAAGTCACTAATTCGGACCGTGAACATCCTGAACACACAGATTGAATATTCAGTTATATATAGTTGTATTATAATATTAGTGCTGATCCTGACCCTCGTACAATGAAATACAACAAAGTTTGTGTAGGCCAGCCTTGTGTATATAGGACATGCACTATAGAAACCATACAGATTAGACCCACAAGGCCTGTTACCTCACTCTTTACCTATGCCGTTATGAATTTGGGACGGGGTCAAGCAGGATAAATGCATGCAGGGGAGCATTTACAGTAACTGCCTGTGATTTAATATGTGTAAGAGATGTGTTAAATAGTGTCCCAGCTTCATAAGCTGTTAATTGCTATTGCTTCAAACACCCTGTAGGCTTTTTTATCTGATGAGAAAATGTTGAAGAGAACTAATGCGAGTGTTCGCCTCTGCTTTGTTCTCAATAACCACACTTCCTGCTCCTAGCCGTGACCTATTCACAGTGACCCGCTAAAGCTTATGGGTAAGCAAATTCAGCAGATCTTAACACCTTCTCCGCATTGCACCTGATCGTGGGGGGAGAAAAAAAATCCCCAGCACACGCACTTTTCCAATCCTCCTACACCCCCTCTAATCCTGCCTTCTCTCTCTGCTTTCATCCATCCCTTTACCTCTCCTCCTGTCCCCCCTCCCTCTCTCTCTCTCTCTCTCTCTCTCTCTCTCTCTCTCTCTCTTTCACCCTCTACCCAGCAGGCTGAGCAAGATTCATTCAGAGCACAATCAGCACGAGACATGAATACAGAGCAGAGCTGCATCGCACTCGCGCACACTAACACACCCAGGCGCCGCGTGCGTGCGTGCGTGCGTGCGCGCGCGCGCACACACACACACACACAACTGACGCACACTATCTTTAACCTCTGGAAGTGATGATGAGGAGACAGAGTGCAGAGAGCTCTGTAACACCCTGTGCTGCTTCTGCAAACTATTTTTAAACTGCTACTTTATTCCTTAAAGTCATGGATGCCCATAAACATGTGCATATGTGCAGTCCGTGTGTGTGTGTGTGTGTGTGTGTGTCTTTTCCCTAAACTTTCCTTTCATCTCGGCTGGAGCCAATGCAGCAGTGTGGATTTATTCCTGTTTTTACCTTATTTACCCTTTAATACAAAGACCACACCTAATTATTTCAAATTGCATATTTATATTGATAAATATTGGGTCAATTAGAGTTTGATTTATTGGGGAATTGGCAGAGCTTAATTTAATAAACAGATGGTTGCCACATCAAGAACATAAAAAAAAGAGTCAGAGGAATTATTTCCATCACGGTCCGTGGAAATAGAGTAAAAGTAAGAAGAGGAATCAACAATAAAACATGAACTACAGGACGTATGCGCAGTGTCAATTAACGGCATTAGTTTGGCCCATTAAACTGGTCCATTAAACCCTCCCGTAACAACTATCTTTACAGGAGTATGCTACTTAACAGCCACTTTGTTAGTGCTTCCTTGAATGTGACTGGGTTAGTAGTCTGTTTAATGCTCAATGAAGCTAATCATCATTAGCATCCGATCTGAAAGACAGGAAGTGGACGTAGTCATCGTGACGTCTCCGGTTGGTTTGTGGACTGCTGTATTTGAAGCCACGGGTTCTACTTTGAAATACGACCGTCACCATGTTGTTTATTTTGCAACCGATGAACAGAAGTGTGTATTTGTGACGCCAGATACGACTGGTAAAGGAAGCGACCTGTCAATCACAGTAAGCCCGGCCTAAAGCATCCTCCGCTTCATGGTCTCTCTAAACTGACCGTAATTTACAAAATGAACATCATGCTGTATTGAACAAGACTTGAAAACTAGAGACCGAGACCATAAACCCGTGAGCCGATCCGAACTCATTCTGTTTCCCCATGAGGGCGTATGGAGAGTTTATCAGAGAGCCATCCACTGATGTCGGTCAGCTGTTCGCTAAGCCTTTTTCTGGAGCACAGCCAAGTTCTTGTCAACAACCACCAGAGCTAAGTCGTCTGCGTATGGGAACAGGTCACTTTTACATGCCTCTTTCATGTCATTAATATACATAAGGACCATCAAGCGGCCGAGCAGACTCCTTTGGGGGACTCCGCCCCGTGCTACAAATAAGACCTCAGCCCTCTGTGCCGGTGTGCTTAGCCCACGACCCTTCAATTTGGTCGTAAGTTGCTTGTTATTCACAGAATCACAAGCTCTCTTTAGGTCAAGCACCACTACGCCGCAAAGTTTTGTGGCATGGTTTCTGTCACATTATAAAAGTTAAATGAATGTACTCCAAGGTCGATTTTTTTGTGTGTGTGTCCATATATCCCTGAGCTAGGAGGGAGTTTCAACACTGATTCACTCGCCATTTAATAAAATATGTTGTTGAATTCATTTGCCACCTTGTCTTTATCACATTCACAACTTGGAAGGGTTTAGAGCTGCTAAGGTCAAGGCTTTGAATGCTTTGCAGCCTAAAATACAGATTTTTTTCGAGTGGCTAGTGTGGTAATATGTTTAAAGGACAAATCATTTCTGATTCCATCCTTAGGTAATGATTTGAATCAAGGTCTTCCAATACAGTGTCATATGAACTCACACGTTGTCTGACTTTGTGGCTCTACGGTCGGTCCAATACTTTGGTCGAGGCGGAAATACCTCAACAAGTATTGGAAGTACCGCCATGTGCCTTTGAGTATTTATCGCTTTGGTAAACCTTTAACATCACATACATGTGTTTATTTGTCCAGTGCAAATGGCCTCAGCTCTTCTTTTTGTTAAACATTAATTAGCAAATTGTACCATGCTAACATGCGGCCGTGAACTTGGTCGACATGATAAATGCATCAGCATGTTAGCATTGTCCTTGTTATGACCATATATATATGTGTGTGTGTGTGTGTGTATATATATATACATATATATATGATGGTTTAGAGCTCTATGACATACCTCATTTTACTATTTTATTCTAGAAGCACTTTTCTTCAAGTGTTTAATCAAGTCGCTAATGACAATTCCTGAAATAAAAGAGTAAATTTAATGAATGTCAATAGATTCATGAAAATGATTTAATACGTAAACATTACATCCTTTAAAGGCTCAGATTTCAGCTGTAAGTGTTGAATTCTTCATTTTCTTTGGATGACTAACTTACGACCTCTTCCGCGAATGCTGCATCTTCCTGACAGGTCAGATATTTCGCCTGCTCGGCGATGCTTCGGCGGGACTCGTGCCTTTGAACAACGAGTGCCGAGCCGACTGAAATGTGCCTCTGATCTGGGGCTTTTTGTTGGGAAGCTCCGAAAACTAACGGCGGGGGGAAAATCAAGACGAAAGTTGTTTAGTGTGTGAACTACGGGAGCCATCTCACAGGGCGTCTTTGATACCACTGTGTGTGTGTGTGTGTGTGTGTGTGTGTGTGTGTGTGTTTGAGTCTAAAACATAGCACATTTGATTTTTTTATCCATTTGGCTCAGGTGCTGTGAAGAAAACCTCCACTTTCAATGGCCCGGAAAATACCCAGATTTTCACAAATTGCATCCTCAGGAAGTAAAATTTTAACATTTAATATTTTAATTTGTATTATCAAATTCCGTCCGTGTTTTCAGCATCATGGAAAATTACTGGTGCCCTATATTGCAGGACAGTAATATCGAAGATTTATTTTGAAAGGGTAATTTAAAAACGGTGTTCCTGGGTACACGTCTTAATTACTTCTTAGCAGAATGTATGTTAAGTTGTGTTCATGTCTGAAGAGCTAATATCGGCAGATGCATTATTCATTTATTTATGCTTTGGGGCATCAAAATTGGTATTAAAACATCAAAAGTCTAATATCAGTCATGCTCCTGCAACTTAAATGCAAACCAAATGGTTTACTGCTCTCGTTTATGACGCTCTCGTTTATGAAGCGTGTGCGCGCGCAAGCTAACGCAACCGTCCAAGGAGGCGCCGCGTCCTGCAGCTCCCGCCGGTGTGACAACGGCCGTGACACGAGACCTTCGGCGTCCTGTCACGTTTGTTTATCGTCGACAACATTTACGACTCATGAGCATTAGTTATCTAAATCTGTGTGACGAAGGAGATCATAAACGCAGACACACACACACAAACACACACATGGTGAGGATCCCGTCGACACACAGTGCTTGGCGTCTTATCAGAGATCAATATTTCATTTGCTCTCCTCCTTTTGCTTAGATGCTGACTGGCATCCCGTCCTAAGGGGACAGCTCAGGGACATGCTTACACACACACACACACACACACACACACACACGGGAACCGCTCAGGGCCATTGTTAGCTCCTGAGTGACGCGTCAGTCGCGCTGCGCTGACACCTCGCCGACCCTCTCTCCCTTTCAGACGCATATCGCTGTTTACCAATTACTACGAGCAAAACTCCACATGTTCCCGAGGACGCGCGTCCTCAATGCTTCCGGTCGGCCATCATTACTCACCTCCCTCGCTACACTTTTACATCGCTGTTTACACGTTTAATCAAAGCCGAACCGGGTGTGCCGTCCTTCCCTTTTTGTGTTTGCACGCGTGTGTCGCGCACGCCGAGTCTTTGGGTTGTCGTATTTTTTTTCTTTTTTTACCTTCGAGATGGTTGTTTGCTGTTGTGCTCAGACAAAATCAGCGGAGCGACGGTGTTATTGTAACCCAGTGAATAGTCACAGTGTTTAAATGCAAATTCACAGCGTTGCAATGAGGAGTTGCTGGAGGGGGATGGAGGAGGGGGGGCAGTGACAGGTTGAGGTGACGGAGAGGGAACGAGGGATTTAGAGAGGGAAGGGGTTGAAAGATGGGACTCAGGGAGACGAGGGCGATGGATGGATGGGGATTTGGGAGGAAGGGAGGAGACAAGAGGTCAGCAAGTAGAAGAGGAAAGGAGGGAGTGAGAGTCGAGGCATTTGCACATGAAACGCGTTTTTCTTTGTGAAAAATGAACGCGACCTCGCGTCGTGTCAATCGCAAGTCAGGAACTTTTGTCTGTCAACGTTTTTCTGTGATTTTGTTTTGTTTTTGGGGGGGGGGGGAGGGGGGGTTGAAACCCGTCAGAGTTGTCGCGACCGCTCGGAGCCACCGCCGATGAGTGCAAACGTCATCGTCCCGAAATAGCACCCGATAAGCTGATTCACTGTGTTCATCCGTCCCCGGGCGCGCGGCGATAAACAAAGTAAAGAATACAGAGACGTGGAGGACAAAGTTAAATTACAGCAGGTGATTGCCGAGCGGCTCGGGACGGTGGGGGGAGACGACGGATGCGAGCGGGGAGATTAGACGCCGGCGACTGAGCTCCGGGCAGCCAAACGCTGATGTCATTCATACGCGAGGCCCCCTTTTTTGGGGGACGATAGCGCTATCCATCACCCCCCAAGTAAACCCTCCAGTTTTCATTTTTATGTCAGATGATAAAACAAATCAAACATAGTGTGCACGGTTTCTGTGTGTGATCATTTATTTCGGGTCACGTAAGAAAAAACGTCAAAAAAAAATCCCGACTTGGTGTAAATAGAGCAATTAAACGAGCTGAGGGACCGTATGAGTGCATGACCGAAGTCATGACCCAACCACCAGCGACTGATTTGCAGTCTGTGATTGTGTGTGTGTGTGTTTGTGTGTGTGTATTAGTCAAATTTCCGTTTGTGTGTGTCGACGTTGGCACGCACCAGTTGAATTAGCTCAGCGAGACGCGTCTCTCTCCATTTGATGAGGGTTCTTATTTTTATGCATCAGACTCAGACTGTGCACCCCCCCCCCCCCCCCCCTTTTTAGTGTGTGTATCAGCTGCACATGGTACTACCCTCAGCGAAATTATTAATTGAAACGGCAAAACAATTTTGAGCGTCATGCCCGCCACAGTCCGGAGGATGGTTTTCCACAAATTGCGCCGCAATAGCGACAACTTCCATATGTTTTTTTTTTTTTTTTTTTCTTTTCCTTTTGACATTGAACGGTTCAACTAATATTTGCTTAAACCTCGTGCCTCTCAAACAGAGCCGCGGTGACCGTTTCGGGATGCCAATTGTGGAGATGCATTTTGGAGCCACTCCATTAACAACAGATGGAAAGCCAACTTTTTCCTAAAATGTGAATTTGAGAGTTTTTTATTTATCTTTTTATATAATAATAATTTATTTTTTTACACAGCTGAGCCATAATAAAGCAACCACAGAACATGTGCAGAGGAAATGAAGATGGATGCCATCGCATGTAAAGAGTGTAGTTTCCAATATATGTCATTTGAGGATGAAATAAATAACAGTGCAACATTTTATTTTTTGTGGGGGAATGGGGTTTCCATTCCTTTTAGACAAATTACATTAGATTTCAGTTAGCTGACGCTTTTATACAAAGCGACTTACAACGAGTGCATTCAACCAAGAAACTCAGAACAACAAGAATCAAGAAAGTACAATTTCTTCAAGAAAGTTAAACTCCAAAGTACTACTATCAGTAAGTGCCATTTAAATGCTACTAAAGTGCTACTTTCTTCATTCAAGGTATAGTTTCTGACTATAATTTGAAACCACAGCTCTGACAAATTACACTGTGTCGCCCCCTCACACACACACACACACACACACACACACACACACACAATGTTATTGTCATCCATCCCTCGAGTGAAGCTGCGACTTCTATCAGCCTTGCTTTTGTCAGCTTTTCTCTGGGATGGAGCAGCTCCCTCTCCCTGCTGATGTATGTCCGCCGTGCTGTGCACTTGACTATATGGCCGCCTGTATCAAAGTGCCTCTCTAAATGGACCCGCCGTGCCTCACCGTACTGTACGCCGTGTGTGTGTAATGAAGAGCTACATCACGGCTTTCAGCGCGTGAACTCTGAGTGTCATTGTCAGCTAGATTGGAAATGAGACACTCATTCAGGGCCCCTCACACACACACACACACACACACACACACACACACTATGCTGTTCCTGTCAGCGCCGTCCATACAGGGCAGATTTATGAGCGCCTCACAGTTATGCATGGAATATATAGAGAAGATAGTCTTCAGCGTGTATGCACTTTCATCGTAGATATTAACTTATTTCTGGCGGCAGAAGTGCTTCTTTGACATGATTGTGAGTGCCGTTCGGCGCTCATGCCCTTGGTTTATCTTTTTTCCCCCCGCGAGCCAAAGTAGTCGTCGTATGTTCAGCGCGCCGCGTGGGCCGTCTCCGTACATGGAAACAAATGAACTCGCAAACTCGACTTTGTTTGTCAAGATCGGAGCTAATGAGAAAATGTATCAGATGCAGTTTGCTGGGAATACCACAAAAGTGCTATTTCAGGTTTTATGTATAGTTTTATCATCCACGGGCAGCCAGGTCGGCCTATGACGCACTGCATTCAATCGTAGAAATGGAACAAAGGAGCACTTTGGCTTCTTTTCTGTAGCTTGTCCCCCCCCCGCAAAAAAAGAGAGTGAACTATTTGAATCGCAGATTTATTAAAGCTGTATGTGTCCGTCTGTCTGTCCACGATCAGTGTTGCGTACCACTGGATCCACCATCCTGTATATTTCTTGTGCTGCTTTATGGCTGTGCGCCGTCAAGGACACGCCTCGTGGTTGCTGCGATTCAGACCTTTTTGCAAACCTGTTTTATGGACTGTTTTATGCCGTCGTTTTTTACTGCGGAATACTCGCCGCTCTTAATCGGCCTCTAGGGGGCGAACATGCTGAACAAACTGCTTCGGCCTGGACTCCTGTTTCAAAGCAGAAGCCGTTGTGATTTGTTCTCGCGTCGGTTGAACGTTGCAGCGCCGGAGAGCTGAGGAGAACTTTTCTGGTTCCCTCCTCGGTCCGGGGGATCGTGACGCGATTGGCCGCAAGTGTGTACTCTACATGAAACATTCACGCACACAGATGTTTGTTCAAGTGGGACGTTCTTTTAGGGGTCTGAAATATATTTTTGTACCTCATAAAACTCAACATGAGTAATATCAAAGACCTCACTCCTTCAAATACATACTCCATAACCTGTTGGTGAAGTTTTGGACCAAACCAATGCCGATGGGTACGAGGTATTGACAGGTATTGAGTAAAAATCCCACTGTAATATAAGTACGGTATTACTGAACGGCTAAATTAAAGGTGGAACTTAACACTCGACTGAACAGCAATGTTTCAGTGTTACAAAAAGTCTGCCCACATTTTAAGGACGAGTATTCAAACATCTAGTGTGTCTAATGAAATAAGTGTTATGTATCATATTGTGTTGTGTCGTGTGTACTGCCAAAATAACAGCCTTCATCTCAATCGTCTACACACAACCACTTCAGGCCTCAACCATCGGATCAATACCGAATGAGAATGTTGACCTTTGACCGGTAATGATCCGACTCTCGGCGGCGCGTGACCTTTTAGTCTCGAATTAAGTCAATGACACCGGAGTTTGAAGGAATACTGATGCACAAATCTTTAGGAAAGGACGGCCGGCAATAAGAGTCGTGATGAACTTTTCTCCCGGGGCGTCGGTCCCACACACTCCCCTCGGCCTCATGCGCATCATCTAATCGCCGCGATATTTTCGATGCTGCTTCAAATTGTCTTCAGACGGTAACAGTATATCTGAGCCCGCGATGGAAAACGAGTGCTCTGTGGTCTCGTAATATCCCATCTCCAGTGAGAGCACTGCAGCAGCAGCAGCAGCAAGTTGGAGGGTCTATTTTAAGTGCAGTCAGATAGCTATACGGCAGCGCGGCTATATTTAATAAGAAAAAAGTCTCCCGAACACTGCGCCAACCTCCCTCGCCGGCCGGGGCTATCTGGATCCGACTGGCCCCGTTTACGGAGGAGAGGCCGACAGAAGACGTGTCCATCTCTTTCCCGGGGCCTTGTCCGAGGGTGAAGTGGGGAGGAAATGAGGGTAAAAGGAGGACGAGGGGAGGGTGAGGCTGCGTGAGGTGAATGTGCTTTTACATTTCTTAAGTCCTCGTTTTTTTATTTCCACTCCAAAATATAGTTGACCCGCCTGTGCAAATCCCGTCTCCCCCCCTCCTCCCCCGCCTTCCCACACCCATTCCTCTCCGCCTCTTTCATCTTCATGAGTGCCTCTCAGCGGGCGCCTCATGTTTGTATGCGCATGTCATATATTGGAAATGAATAAATGATCCGTTCTCTCTTTCCGAAACATCATAAATGAGCTGAGTTTGATCAGTGTTTTCTCACTTTGCTCCTCTCGCTCGCGCTTGATCTCCAGCCATGTGTTTTAGTTTCACACTCTGGGAATGTACGGCGGGGGTTTTTTTCTCCTTCTTGCTAGGTGGAGTTTCCAATTATCATCATCAACATCTTTTGTTTCCGGCTCCGGCACCGGCTCTCTGAGCTCGACTCCTCTTCCTGCCTCGCAACCGACGGTCCGACCCCGGGGCGACAGCCGCCATGTGGCCGGCTGCGGGGCAGACGGTGTTGGCGCGGCGCGGGCGCGACTCCCGACTGCGCGGCTCGGGTCCGCCTAGCTGCAACTGGTGCGCCGCCGCTCGCTCCACCACATGAAATATCCATGAGTCGGGTGGGGCGTACAGATGCCAGGGTACCTGCTGAGCCCCTTAACATGGCTTGTGTGTGTGTGTGTGTGTGTGTGGATGGGTAGCTGAGCGGGGACGGGGGGAAGGGTACATATGTCGTCTTGCCGGCCCCCCTGCCGAGTCAGAGTGTTTCGGATGTCGGCCTCCGTGTGTCTGCGACGTGAACGCTCAGACGTGATCGGGGCGCAAGAAGAAGCAGAAGACAGAAGGATCGGTGGCGAGGACAAGCGGTGCATCTGTCAACCTCTTTGGTTTCCCTGCATGCGTGGGCTGTGTGTGTGTGTGTGTGTGTGTGTGTGTGTGTGTGGTAAGGAGTGTATTGCACCAAAGCTCGGAGTCAATATGCCTCATGTAACGCGTTGGAGGACGACGGTAAGAGAAGAGAGAGAGAGATGTCTTGGAGGAGAGGGAGACGGGGAAGAAAGTGACGGGAGGTTTGCGAGAAATGTAAGGGCGAAGGTGTGTGTGTGAGTGTGTGAGTGTGTGTGTGTGTGTGGTGGGGGAATGTAAGGACTCAGGTATGAGGAGGGAGGAGGAGCGCAGAAGGAAGGGAGGTCAGAGGGGAGCGCGGCAGGTAGAGTACATCTGTCATCTTCTGCTCCTCCAGGCCAAGAACGCCGAGGAGGAGGAGGAGGAGGAGGAGGAAGAGGAGGAGGCACAATGCCACCAGCAAGAGGAGCATCTCAGAGCAGGCCTCTCTCTCTTTCTCTCTGTCTATATATATATATATATATAATATGTGTATGTGTATATATATATATATATGTGTATATTGAAGTTGAGTTAAACGAATTCCTAAGCACTCAGAAATGCTGAAAAGCGCGCCTCTGAGTGGAGTGTAATCCGTTTTATTCGGTATCTCAAAAAGGGCACGCGGTAGCCGAGTCATTTCTCTTTGAAATGTGAGTCTATTGTGAGCCGGGGCACCGAGCGGAGGGGTGAGGAGAAGAGGACCCGAGAGAGAAGAGGAAGGAAGCAAGGAAGGGAGGAAGGAAGGAAGCGGCGTCGCCGGCTAACGGGAGCCGAGTTCACGGCTCCACCGAGGTTCACTCTGTCCCAGAAACTTATGAATAACATCCCCGTGTGTCAGCTGGTCTCAACGTGTGTGTGCGTGCATGTGTGTGTGTGTGTGTGTGTGTGTGTGTGTGTGTGTGTGTGCCTGATGAAGCAGAAGAAGTCACGGGCTTCGCCACTGTCTGCCGTGCGGGGCCCTCGTCTCTGAGTCCGCCGGGATGGCGAGCGAAGCAGAAATGACCCAGAAAGACGGGACGCGCAGCTGAGCAGACGTCAGAATATCAAGGAGGCGACTCAGCTCGCATCAGCCTGCACGCAGCTTGACTCTGTCTGCACACGTCACTGCAACATGCAGCTCACTGGAGGGGACAGACAGCCAGTCATTGAACATTGTGTCTCGTGGAGAAGCCGCCATACGTCTTTGTGTGCATTAGAGGGGCGGCGGAGCACAGCCGGGAGTCACGGGTCGGATCAGCAGAACAAGAAGAGGAAGAAGAGGAGGTCAAGAGATGCCTCCGCTGCGATTCTCTCTATCCATCCATCTGTCCATCCATCCATCTATCCATCCATCTATCTATCCATCCATCTATCCAAGTATCCATCCATCTATCTATCCATCCATCTGTCCATCCATCTATCTATCTATCCATCCATCTATCCATTTATCTATCTATCCATCCATCTATCCATTTATCTATCTATCCATCCATCTGTCTATCCATCTATCTATCTATCTATCTATCTATCTATCTATCTATCTATCTATCTATCTATCTATCTATCTATCTATCTATCTATCTATCTATCCATTTATCTATCTATGTATCATCTATCTATATATCTATCCATCCATCCATCCATCCATCCATCTATCTATCCATCCATCTATCCCAGTATCCATCCATCTATCTATCCATCCATCTGTCCATCCATCTATCCATCCATGCATCCATCTATCTATCTATCTATCTATCTATCTATCTATCTATCTATCTATCTATCTATCTATCTATCTATCTATCCAAGTATCTATCTATTCATCCATCCATCCATCCATCTCTCTCTCTCTCTCTCTCTCTCTCTCTCCATCCATCTCTCTATCTACATGAACAGATGGTTTTGTTCAAAAGGAAACTTTGTTTTTTCACCAACATCCCAAAACAATCCAGAAGTCGGTGTAAACGTTCATGTTCTCTTTTTACTCTCTTTTTACATAAAAACACCCAATTAGAAGGAATTAAAATATTGTCTTTGTATTGATGAATAAAACCTTGGCATTAGAAGTTTAATGATGTATTATAAGCTGTTTAAAGCTAGCATTGGATAGTTTAACAGGTCATTATTCCCTCTCTAATATCTATTTCATATTGCTGAGAAATCATCTTTCAAACAATTTGGTTTACAAAGTTAGAGCCGGTCCTGATAGCGTTATGATCCACCGTCACTTGTTACAGATCGGAGCTCCAACGCGTCGTGATGTAACTCAATTTGACCTCCGTCCGTTAGCGGTTAGCGGTTAGCTCCGGTGCTGCTAACGTTGCCAGGTTTGTGTAAAATGATCAGAGATCAGCAAAGAGAAAACATTAATGCAGATCTTCACATTGAATATCGGCCCGTTACACCACAAATACTCTGTTTGTTCAAGTTAAACTTTACATTCTTTTATTTCTCCAAAGCAGACACATTTTGTATTTGTCCTTTTATATTTGCTGGAGACTTCTCAATCTAACGTTCATAACCAGATTTAACTATTACACAGACATACAGTATATAGACATCACTTGTTTTGAAGCATTTGCGTTGCTGGCGTTGGACGCCTCCATATTTCACTGTCAATATGAACTCAATATTGTTCGCCTCTAATAACAGACACTGTACACAAACACCGGCGACCAACTCACTTTACAATATTGCAGACGTCTAATAAAAAAAAAAATGAGCTCATCGTCGTGTGAATTGCGACGTCGCCGCCCAGTTTTTCCCGGAGTCTTTTCCTCGCCGCCTCCTCTCCCAAAGTCACCGTCACTGCGGCGCGTCTCCTCGACGCAGCCGAGTGTGATGGGAGTGGACGGCTTGTGCGGGGTTATCGGGGGAGGGAGGGGGAGGGAGGGGGAGGGAGGGGGGAGGGGGAAGCGACGCCATCTGTGATCAAATATGTTTGCTCACGTCTGCCATAAGGTGCGCGCGGAGCGCTTTAAGATGCGCGCGTAGCAATGTGTACATAATGCGTTGCACACCATTAGGTGGAGGAGGTAAGCGTGTTGGGGGAGGGGGGAGGGGCCGATGAAGTGACTGTGGTCTGATTGGTCGTTCGCTCAAAGTGATGAAGTTAGGCCTCACTGCTCCGACAGTCTCATCAGCGCGTTGATGTGCGCCTTGAGAAAACAAAACCGCGGCGCAGGATGAATTAAATCAGATGATCTCCATCGGTATTAATACTTCCTCATCTCGTCTTTCCTTTTCACTGCGGTGGCGTTTGTCTGTCCTGGCGCCGCTTTCCCTTTCCCTTCTCCGTCAGCACCGTTCCCACTGACTCTGTTAGAAAGCGATTGATGCGGGGAAGGAGAGGGGGGGGGGAGCGTCGCTCTCGTGGGATGCGGCCCCGGCGAGTCGATATGCCGATTGGTTAATTGATGACGGAGGGAGCAGATTTGCATCGCAGATTGTTTTGCCCGGCGGTTTCGATCATCAAACAGGCCCGGGCGGCCGCCGGAGCCGTCATAAGGTAGTCGACGCTCACTAATTAGGACACGCGTTCGTCAAAAGTGACTGGGCTCCTGGCGCCGCACGCTGACGTGTGCATCGATCTGAGGACGGAGCGGGGGTGGGGGTTTGGGGTGGGATGCCGTTTCAGCACTAAATTCCAACGCCGCTCGAGCTCAGCGCCGGCCGCTCTGCGGTGCAATCCTGTCCGCCGAAACGCTTACAAGTGTCCGATGCCGACTGACACGTCTGAGGAGAGGAGGGGGGAGGGACCTAAAATCAATACGCTGGTTAATTGGTTGTGCCGTACGTGTGCGGGACTCCTCGCGGTGTAAGGGCGATGCATTGATGGATTTAGAGCTTCCCCAACAACAGGTACTGTGTAATAACGGCCGTTTGACACACGGGGCTAGTTGGGAGCACTTATAAATGCATGATGGATGACTGCATGAAGCCAACGAGCTGTGTGTGCGTGTGTGCACACGTGTGCGCGTGTCCGTGTCGACCCACATGATGAAAGGCCTAATTGAAGATCTCATTGACAAACGCATTCATTCAATTCTAATTGATGACATCACTTAGAGCGCTTCTGGTGGTTGCAGGCGTGGAATGTATAAGGAGGGAAGGAGGGAAGGAGAGAAGGAGGGAAAGAGTCATTACGTCGCCATCTGAATGCAGTCGTCGCCCGTTAGCTGCACAAGAAGACCGAACGCCGACAGCAGCAACAAAAACTATCCTCTGGTCGATACGGACCGACACATTAACATAAAAAATTCATTATCGGGGAAACGTCGTCCTTCATATTTGACGCCCGTTAGCTAAAGATGTGGGCTCCACATCACTGGCCTCCCGTTGCTAGGTTAGCCTGACGGTTTTGTTTTTTTCTTCCTGTGACTGCACGTTAGCCACCTGCAGATCGGGTTGGTGGGATAGCTTCAGGTTCTAGCTGGGTTAGCTTGTTGGCTCCGCTTCGCTCGACTTTGCTTTTAGCGGCGTTTTGGTCCCGGCGGGTCGAGCTGGGGTGGTCAGACGAGCGTGCCACACGAATTAATCTAATTCAAGCACCTCTGGACCCCGACGGATAACTGTTAAAATGACAAAAGAATATATTGTTTTTCTTCTTTTCGATTGAAAACAGCAAAGCTAGGAACCTCTGCTTTCAAGACGGACATGCTAACCTCTGATCCACGGTCATAATTAATGTGAGCACAAACCAAGCGAATCTACAGAGGAGAGCCCAGGCAGATGTCTGAATTTTTGGTCTTTATGTTTGTTGAAAGGCCTTAAAATAGGGTTTATCATCCAAACACCTTCACCAATGAGTTAAACATAGAGAAATATTGTCGTTATGTATGCGTTATTATATGATTTTACTGGTCCGGCCCACTTGAGATCAAAATAGACAGCATGTCTTCACTAAAATGAGTTTAACACCTCTCTTCTAGACGCTCTCTTACAATGAAAGCTGTGTAGAAAACTAAAACAGAGGTGACTTTCACACAGGTGAAAGCCACGGTTGTAGTGTTATTGATAGACATTATTATTATTTAATAAAATACCACCCACTGGGGAACAATCCTGAGCTTTTTATTTCTTTTAGCTCGGACCAAACAGGTACAGCGGCCGAAGAAAGAAACGGCTTCGGCCCTCGTTCGACGCTCCAAAATGAAAATGGTCGTAATTGGGGTCCTCGATGTTCCGCCATTTAAACCAATAGTGTACTTTGGACGTTCGGGCCTCTCCTTCTTTTATGTATCCCCCCCGCTAGCAGGAATGAGCAATGTTCCAGACGACGGACTGAGGGTTTAAGATGAGAAATGTGTGTAGCTCATCAAGTCCCGACAAAAGGATCGCCGCGGAGATCAGAGATCACAGAACAGAGGAAATCCTGAAAAACTGAAGCTCAGATCTTTGAAGTTCATTATCAGGAGTGAAATACCAAACACCGCTCGGAAGAAAGGCTCTCCTTAAAAAATAAAAAAATAAAAAACGGCTTTTCTCAAAACGCAGGGCTCTTTGTTCGCCGTCCTGACACCGCGGCTCATTAGTAGCCACCTCGACCGTCTGAAAGTAAAGCAATACAACTGTCACATTCTGGCCCTCCGATCTATGTAAATGGAGAAGAAAGAAGGTAGAAAACGACAGGAATAATTCACCGAGGCATTTTTCAAATGGATTTTTATCAGATCGTCCACTGTCAGCGTGGCGTTAAATGGATAACCCCGTCTGTGTGGAGACGTGCAGGGACTCGATGGAGCGCTCTCCGTTTCCTTCATTTAGCTCGGATGACTCAAGTGGACGTTTTAAATCACGGGTGTTGATTTGTTAATTAAAAGAAAAATAAATTAAAAAAAGACACCGTAAGTGATCACATCTTTAACTACCGGCTCGTCCATCACCATATGTGTGCCATCTACGTGCGTCAGCTCAGCCTGAGAAACGCACTTCGCAGCGTCGGGGCGAGCTAATGAGCCACAATAATTAGATAGCCCGTCAATTGTTCAATGCGTGATAGGCGCCTGGAATTACTGCCGACTCTTAATCTCTCATTACGGCGTTATTAATACAGAGCTTCACACGTATTCCTCCTGCCTGCAACGCTCACCTCGTTTTACCCACAATCCACTGCCTCCGCTCCCTCGAGGTTCCCTGAGGTCCGGCATCATTGCGACACCGTGTCCTGCACCAGAAACAAACTGCATCACCGTGTCCTCGGAAGAAAACGAGACTATCACTGAGGGGTTTTGTGTGTGTTTGTGTGTGTGTGTGTGTGTGCGTCTAGGTGTGTGTGCGTGTGTTTGTGCACACTTGAAATCTGAGTACATCAGCAGTTTCAGCCGGCTGGAGAGACACTTCAATTCCAATTTAATGATTCAAATACAATCTGTCTCTCCGCTAAAACACTTTTTTCTTCTTTTTTTTTTTACCCCAAATAGTTTTTTAAACACATAGCCGTGTAGAATAAGTCAATTATGCAACTAAAAAAAGCATGTTGTGGTCAGAGAGTATGGGCACAAAATATATATACTTTTTTTTAACTGCTGTGCTTGCAAAAAAGTACAGGTGGTGATGCTAATGCTACTGTAGACGTCTCTCCCTACGTGTTCCTTAGTGATTTATTATTGTTCCCTGCAGTCTTATAATACACGTTAGCTCTGCAACCAATGTATCTCGTGCCCATTGTGTAGCATAAATTAAAGCATACATTTGGGTCCGTGCCTACCTCTGATACCTCTGATCCACAAGATTATTCATTGGTCCGATGCGGCGAACCCCTCAAAGTCTTCTCCGATACTCCCGGAGAACTTTTGATTGATTCGAGTTATTCCGTGAAAGTTTTCTGGGTTCTATCACGGGGCGGATGTAAATATTGTCACTGTGAGACGGCTCCTAGGGTGCAGGCGAGGTAATGTGTAGCTAACAAACTACTGCCTGGAGCGATCACCACTCTCCCGCTGGTTTGTGTCCTTGTCGACAGAGACATAAATACGTGTGTGTGTGTGTGTGTGTGTGTGTGTGTGTGTGTGTGTGTGTGTGTGGTAACTACAGTACCTGAATCACTGGCAGCCTGTCACAAGAGAGAAGGAAGAGGGGGAAGGAAGTGCACAAAAGAAGGGGGAATGATTCAAGCTCATTACAAGGCTACTTGCTAAAAAAAAGAAAAGAATGATTTGCCGTTAATTTTTTTTTATTTATTTCAAATGTACTGTGTCCATAGCAACTGTCTATTATCCACAGCAGCTACCTGGTTTTCAAGAATAGCGGACGACAGAAGGCCGTTGTTGTCCAATCAGAATTAAGTAGCATACAAAGACGCGTGAGAGAAACGAGGAACAACGGCGGACATTTCCACCGTTAGGCACAGGGCCACGCTGCCAAACCACGTGCCAAGGCCGTCATCATCCACTCGCCGGCTGATGAGGAGACATTGGAGCAGAGCTAGCCGTAGAAAATTGAGTCGGAGTAGAAGGGACGTCCTCATTCAAATCCTACGCAGCAGGGTGGTCGTGGATGCGGCCATTTTACTGTGCATCCTGACCCTTGTGTCCGTTGCAGCGGGCTAACTTCTGTATACGCTAAATTGACGCGCAGCAAGTCTCGTCTCTGCAAATCTTCACCTAGCCAGCGTGCTAATTCCACTATGCTTCGATGCTACACGTATGAGATCAAATGAGCCACGCTCTCTTATTCCCCTTCACTCCGCAGGAGGACGAGCTAGCGAGCTAACTAGCCAGCCACCCGTCACGAAAACAAAAAGTGGGACCCACAAAGTGATTGTACGTCTCCATGAACCTTGAATGTGTTGTTTCCTGATCCATCTAGTATTCCTCCTACTTTTCCACCATTTCCTATGATCAAAACACAAAATAATAACCATGGAGCGGTTTGTTTTTCTTCTTCCATGGACTGACCTGGACAAACTGAACCTGACGGCAGCCCTTCCTCGACGGTAGCTCACCCTTTCAAATGTTACGCCTGATCAGTTTTGACTCTGACCTTGTGTTTGGGCGGCTTTCAATGTGCATCAACTCTGTCTGTGACGCACGCCGCTGTAGCCAGCAACGCCACATTGAAACAAAAATGTCATTGCTCGACTCTGGTAGCAGTTGTCAGCCTCTCATGCCCGGTTACAACACATATACCCACACAGTAACTCTCTCAGGGTAGATGTGCTCCTTCCTGTGACTGCCAAAGCTCCACGAGTCTTTCTGTCTCTATATACCAGCGGAGAAACTGAGAATCTGACAGTTGCCGCTCATGGCTGGTTAGCTCTGACTACCAGCTCTTCGTCGCTGTCCATGCTACAGCGAGTGATGGTCAGTCCGTTTGCTTTTTTTGGGGGTATTTTTTATATGCTGGCTGTGAGAGTCCTGATGGGATGATGGGATGTAATGAAATCATTCTTCAATCTTGGCAGCCGGACTACAAAACGGCAGAACCAGGCGACAACCGCTGGTTCTGCCGAGCGAGGCCGATGCAGAAGTGTCTTCAAACTTGCATTGTCTGTGTTGGCAATAAAGAAGTCAGAATGTAGAGAAGTCTACGAGAAAATGACTCTACTTCTGTCTTGATGTGTTATCTCAGTAAACACTGTAAAGACGAGTTCATGGTTTCAATCTCTAGTTTCAATTTAGATTCAAATAGACCATAAAGGCAGGCTCACTGATTGACAGGGCGCTACTGCTATCAGAGCCGACGTTCCCGCGGCATCTCCACGGCATCTCATCGGCGACTCTATGGCGTCTACACGGCGTCTCCACGGCATCTCTATGGCATCCCCACGGCGTCTTCACGACATCTTTACGGCGTCTCCACGGCATCTCTACGGCATCTCAATGGCGACTCCACGAGTCTCCATGGCGTCTTTATGGCGTCTCTACGGCGTCTTCACGGCATCTCTACGGCGTCTCCACGGCATCTCTACGGCGTCTCCACGACATCTCTACGGCATCTCCACGGCATCTCTACGGCGTCTCCAGGGCATCTTTACGGCGTCTCCTCGGCATCTTTACAGAGACTCCACGGCATCTTTACGGCGTCTCCACGGCATCTTTACGGCGTCTCCACGGCGTCTCCACGGCTTCTCCACGACGTCTCCACGGCGTCTTTATGGCGTCTCTACGGCGTCTCCACGGCGTCTCTACGGCGTCTTCACGGCATCTTTACGGCGTCTCCACGGCATCTTTACGGCGTCTCCACGGTGTCTCCACGGCATCTTTACAGCATCTCCTCGGCATCTCTACACCGTCTCCACGCCATCTCTACGCCGTCTCTACAGCACAAATCTGGTAATATCCTTTCAGTAATTTACCAAACAATACAAAAAACACCACGCCGAGCGTCGTATTCCAAGATGCCGGCGGCGCTAACCAGAGGGTGACGTCACGATGACGACGTCCTTCTCTTACATACAGTCTAATGATGATTTCCCCAGTGACGGCTTGACTGCTGCTTTGGCGCGCGGTAATGACGGCAGCCCAGTCAAGGAAACGCTCCCATTACAGGTGGCCTGAGAAGGAAGCGAGGGAGACAGACTGTGTCGAGACGGACGGAGACAAAGTGGTGGGCGGGGCCTGGTGATTGATGAGACTACGGGGGAGAGTTAGACTCCTGACGTGCTGCGATTCCACTGATTTATATTTAAGGGAGTGCTCCATCACTCTCTGAGGGGGGTGAAGGCGGAGCGGGGGCGAGGAGGCGAGGAGGCGAGGGAGGGAGCGAGGTGAATGTGAGGACATCTGATCGCTCTTGTCAATCCGGCGGGCTCGCTCCTCGGCTCGCGTCGCCGTCCCGTGTCCCGGTGTGTGTGTGTTTGCACGCGAGCCCTTCGGATCAGGTTTGCCGGAGTGGCGGCACCTCGGCGGCACCTCGGCGGCGCCTGCAGCTGCACGTGCCGCCGAGGTGTCTGCGAGGTGATTCTTCATCTCCATGGCAGCGAATAATTCACTGTAAATAATCACTTTTTTTATCTTCCTTTGTTGTGTTTTGAAAAAAAAAAAAAAGGAGATTTATTACCATTGTGTGCGGGTGGATGTGTGCGCACGTGTGCGTGGGCGGGAAGGTGTTAGCGTGTGAAAGCAAGAGATAAAAAAAGAACTCAAACTTTTCAAAGGTACACACAGCCGTACGGTAGTAGCGCCTACACACACACACACACACACGCACACACACACACCCACGCACAATGAAACTCCCATGTGGCCAAAAGACACATGCGTTAAACCCCTTCAAGCAATTAAAGCACTTCAGCAATATCTCCGTGACCAATCACAAGACTTAAGATTACGGCCGTGACCAAAGGGGATAAAACACTTTAACTCTGTGTATCTGTCACATATTCCAGCGCTCGTGTTCGCCTAACGGGCCGTGAAGAACCCGCAAATCTCCGCGACCAATCGCGGAGCATTCAGGTAAATAAAGATCGTGAAGTAACTGGCACGCACAACACTCCCGATTTTATATCAGGTTGAAATCCGTGAATCATTTTTTATGCAGAATAGGTGAAATGACAGAAAGTCCGCGCGGGGATTAAAACGCGACGCAGCGTTGAACTCTGAGGAAAACAATGTGGCTCTCGCCCTAAAATCACGAAACCAAATCGAAGCAGGGAAAAGTAATTAGCGCGCAACAACTGGCACTGACGACAGCCGCCATTAGCGGAGATAAGCTCCCACCGTTCCCAGTCTGCTTTGCCGGCTCGGGCTGGAATAAATTAGCAGATGACTCCATCGCATCCTGTCGCTTTTTATGAAGCAATTTTTTTTTGTTTTGTTTTACGACACCGAACATTGTCAGGGGCTGTATTTCACCTGAGACACGTTTACTGCGTGGGTCACACACGCACACACACACACACACACACACACACACACACACACACACACACACACACACACACACACACACACACTGAGACACCCACAAGAAAAGTAGCAAGATAGCGAGAACGACAAGATGACTAAAAAAGCAGACGCAAACAAACACATATTGACACACACACACACGCACACGCACACACACGGGCTCGGCATCAAACAAAGAGAGGCAGACGAGCACATGATGCACACCAGGGAGCCGAGCTGTGATCATGACTGCGGTTATAGTGAAGCCTCAGAGGAGAGTCGCCCCAAGCGTACAACCGAATCCGATGTTCCATACAGAACAGCAATAACACGGGAAAGAAAAAACACACACAGCAGAAATGCTCGCGTATGCATATGCATGCATGCAAGCGCTCGTGTTGTTATGTAGACGCTGGGCGTGTGTGTGTGGGTGTGTGTGTGTGTCTGCCCGACTGCGGATTGGATTGTTTTCTGTACTGTATGGCCAATGCAGGTCAATTAATAATGCAACACTTGCAGAGGTAAAGGCGGCCTGTGTGTCTGGTTGGAAGTGCAGGAGGAGGGGGGAAGATGGGGGGGGAGAGAGAGACAAAGAGAATGTGGCGATGGGCGATCGGAGGCGAGAGGACGGCACGAAGCCGCCGCAGACAGAGGGAGCGTTGATCCGGAGGGATGAAACGAAGACGGAGGAAATCATGACAGATTTTCCTCTCTTATTGTTTTTTCTTTCCGTCCCCCCAATTAACGGAAATTCAAGGCGACTAATTCCACATTTAATTCAAAACTTTTCCCCAACTCTCGTCTCGTAGCAACTGGAGCGAGCGCGAGGAGCGCCGGGGTCCCTCCAGGAGGACGGATGCCCGCCGTGGATTTGACCTTTTTGCTTACAGAGTCTCCGCCCCTTTCCCGTCTCCTCCGACTCTACCGTCATGTTTCTTGGAATACAAACAAAAAACACACATCTGTGTGTGCTTGTCCTGTTCATATATTATGTTAATCGTTTTTTTTACCCCACACGCTCACACCCCCTCCCCTCCCACACACACACACACACACACACACAAACAACGCAGACACACGGCCGATTTAATTGGAAACAGGAGCCGCTTGTGTTTCATTAATATGATCGGCGTGTTTCCGGGAAGTGATTCACCTCCCCGTGAAAATAAATAAAGGATTATAATTAGCTAAAAACAAGCTCCAACTCACAGCTTATCATCACAGAGGCCTCAGCGAAGGAAAGCGAGGATGATTGGATGTAATTGTGCAGGCGGGATGACGGGCGTGGCGGCCGGGGGTAACTGAGGGACAGGTGGTATTAGCCTCGGGGCTGTGCGGCGGTTGCGAAGACGATTTTTGACGAAAAAGCGGCGCAGTTGGCCGGTCGGTTAACGTGCTTCACCCTCCAATGCAATGATTTGTTTTCTTAAAAAGGAAAAGAAAAAAAGGAGCACGTCCTGAGAAGATACCTGATTAAACTCCTGCGGGTGTGTGTGTGTGTGTGTGTGTGTGTGTGTGTGTACAGGAGGATGTGTTTGGGGTCGAGGATGGAGAAGCAGAGCCATGGGTACCGACGGGATGGACGAGATTAAAGAGGTCAGGAGGGAGAGAGGTGGAGAGGCCGGTAGGGTGGAGGGCGGGCGGGGGGGAGGGATTTATCGTGTGTTTGTGTGGAAGCGATGAGGTGGATGTGGTGGTCGGAGGAGCAAAAAAAAAAGGGAGGAAGGAGGCGTGAAGTGTAGGAAAAACGTCCTTGGAGAGATAAGAGCGGAGCGCTGGACGGCTACATCAGCACATGACTGCATCACTGGAGGCGCAGTGTGACCAGCGGCCCAAGTAGAGGTGTGTGTGTGTGTGTGTGTGTGTGTGTGTGTGTTTTAAGCCAAACAGGAAGAGGTGGAGAAAACATGTCGGTGTGTGACCATGTGTGTCTATAGGTGTGTGTGTGCCTGCTACGGAGCCAATACTCAAAATATATCAGAGGGAAAGAAAGGGGGGGGGCAGGTGAGAGGAAGTGAGAGAATTACAAAGGGGAGGGGCGGGGAGGGGGGGGGGGGCGTATCCTCCTCCACAGACAACAGGGCCTGAGGGGGAGGGGGGGGGGGGGGGTAAGGTCTCGGGGGTCGCTTGAAAGGCCCAAAGAATGGCAAGGCTGGAAGGGGGCGTGTGGCCGGGACAGTGTGTGTGTGTGTGTGTGTGTGTGTGTGTGTGTGTGTGTGTGTGTGGGTGATGTAAGGAGAAGACAGCTGGATGTACAGCACACAAACCAGGCTGATTGTGGAGGCGGATAATAAAGGGGCAGGAGGAAAAATAAGTGGTGGGGAGGAGGTGTAGGGGCATGTGAGGAAGAGGAGGATGAAGAGGAGGAGGGTGTTTTGAGACACACAGACAGGGAGTAAAAAATGAAATACCAAAGTATTGAAGTCGAAGACGAAGAGTGAGCCGCTGCAGTGGAGCTTCTCACCCACAAAGGAACCCCGTGCAGCCTCAGCCGCCGAGCCAGAACCACCGCAGCTGCGACTGCTGAGAGTTAGTGGCCCTGTGTGTGTGTGTGTGTGTGTGTGTGTGTGTGTGTGTGTGCAAGTTTACGACCAAGTGAAAGGCAGCGCGTGTGTCTGCCTGAACCTGCGGTGGGAACTGCGGCTTTGAAAACCTCGACCACATGCGAGACTGAGGTCTGAAGCTGCAGCGCAGAAGTGGGTTAGAGAGAGAGAGAGAGAGAGAGAGAGAGAGAGAGAGAGAGAGAGAGAGAGAGAGAGGGTGAGCAAGACCTCAGAGGGAGAGAGGAATAAAAACGGACGGGGGAGGGAGAGTGAGAGCAAGAGATCGAAAGTGCCGGGAAGAGCCAAAGAATAAGAGACTAAAAGACTGAGAAAAACAAAGATTAAACAACGAAGAGATGAGGTCAAAAGGAGGAAGTGAAGGAGGAGGAGGAGTGAAATATGGACATGGTGGAGGGCAGGAGGGAGTGAGAGAGGCACGTCGTGATGGAGACAAAGAGTGATAAGGGTGGGGGGGGGGGGGGGTGAGCAGAGTCAGGAGATGTAAAGTGAAAGGAATAGATGGAGTAGCTGCGAGTGAAGGGAAGGGAGAGGAGAGTTGGATTAATGAAATAAATGCAGAGGAGGGCTCTGGAGAAAGAAAGAGGGGATAGGAGGAGCAGGCATGAGCAGAAAGAGGGGGGGGGGGGGAGATTAATAGTTTTGTAGATCTGCTCCTGTGTTGCTACCTCAAGAGTAATGCCTTTTTCCCCCTGCAATCCTTTCTTCCATCCTCCTCGATTCCCTTTTAAAAAGAGCTTTGTGAAACAGACACAGACGGGATCGCTCACACACACACACACACACATACGTGCACACACATGCGTACACATGTGTGCGCGTGTGTGTGTGTGTGTGTGTGCTCACATGCACACGCGGTGTAAAATCTGCTGTGATTCATGTAAGCTGTCTCCATTCCAGTGAGCATTTGCCAGCTCACTAATAGGAGGAATTCTTTAATACTGCGCCACTGAGGATTTCAAAGCCACTTACTGTAGTTCACATGTCTCCAAACACATTCAAAGGGCCCGGGCCCTCAATCTGCTGCCACAAATAAACCAGAGCAGGTTGCTGCATCCGGAGGGGATATAAATGTATATGTATATGTGTGTGTGTGTGTGTGTGCGCTTGTAATTGCGCCATCACGTGAAGACTGGGGGGAAACAAAACACTAAATAGTCCCATCCGCAATAGTTTCCAGAGAGGAACTTTGATCTCGGCGCTAACGATTAATGACCCCGGGACTGTATCTGTCGGTGCCGCCGAGGCTCCCGGGCCCTTCAGCTCGATATCCACCATGTACGACATCATCGCCTTCAAAGCTTCGACTGGAACCCATTGTCTTGATATGGAGGGGGGGGGGGGATGAAATGGGGGATAAACTAGCGCAATTTACGACTTTTATTGTAAAATCCCGCACTGATTAAGAAAGCTCCCTTTCACCTAATTTACCCCGGCACGACTTTCTGCACCACCCAGCAGAAGAAGAAGAAAAAAAAGGGGAAAAGGGCCTCCATCAAATTATGTTAATGATGCTGTAAAACATTCATGGCTTATAGTTCTCGGTGCCGGCAAAACTCTGCATTTCTTCTTCTTCTTCTTCTTCTCCTCTTCCTCCTGCGACGCTGCGTCTTCGGGGCCTCACCTGCAGTAGCGCCGCGTTGCTGCGACTGGAGCTGTGCGCCGGCGTCATTAATATTTAGCTCCCGAATGCTAATGATCGCTCTGAATCGTACCATCACGCCACAACCTCCAATTAACCTCTCCAGAACTCTATCATTCTCTCCCTCCCTCCTTCTCGCCTGCCCCCTCCTCCTCCTCCTCTTCCTCCCTCGTTGGCGCTCTGTGTCTCTGCCTCTTCGCTGTGTCTTTCCCCCTCACTCTGGATCTCTCTCTGGGACTCTCTCTGCCTTTGCCTCCCTCACCTCTTTTTCATCTCTAACTCTCTTTGGCACATTTTGCCTCACAAAGAATGTATGCTGAGACGGTTCCCCCTTCCCCCTCTTGTGTGTGTGTGTGTGTGTGTGTGTGTGTGTGTGTGTGTGTGTGTGCACACCCTGGGTCCTTGCTGTCCAAACCTGAAAGACAGCTCCTGCCTTTTTAGAGTTCACCCGGGGATCCCGAGAGAGCCGAGGCCCCGTCCTCCATTTGTCCTTGGTACATTTTTAATAAAGCTAATCGGAGATTGTTGGATGAACTGCGTCACCTGCCTGTCACTCTTTCACTTTTCATTCTCCCTACGATACGTGTTTTTCTGTGTGAGATCCACAGGGAGGAAGAGAGAGAGAGAGAGAGAGGTAGAGAAAGAGGGAGGGAGAGAGACAGCTCTCACAGGAGTGGATGTTGTTCAATAAAGAGTTTCTATTTTTTCTCTCCTGGAAATCTTGAGTTATGAACTTCCACGTGTCCCCGCGTCCCCGTGAAGTCTGTCGAATGAACTCATTCTGTTTGTTGTATGAGTCACGCAGCTCGGTGACTCTGTTACTTTGTTTGGAACCGAAGTGAGAGGTCTCTTTGACTCTGTCCTATCGTTGAAAGCACGTAAACCCGATACTGAATTAGCGCGCGGCGGCGGCCATCTTGGACCGGGGTCCGGTGACTACCCGGCTCCGATCCACAGGGCGTATACGTGTCCACACGCGCTGCTTTCGCTTTGTAACGACCGTCTCGCCGTTCCCTCGTTCCATCAGCCTTTGTTGCGATGGTTTACTCTCTCACGCTGTGATCCGTGGGCTTCAGCTTCCATCTTTATCGTTTCAACCGGTTTTCTCCACTGAATCAGTTTGACATCCTGGAAATCTCCTCCGAAACGCACAATAGAACCTCCTCTCTGCTCCTTTTTTTTTGTTTTTTTCTCTACAAAAATGTGAAATTTATTAACGGTGTGCATTAGAAACAGCGTAAGCTCCACAGTAGCTCTGACTAGCTTGACAGAGTAGCAGCGCGGGGGGGCGGGGCTTAGCAAAAGAGGCAACGACAAAGAATATAACGCCATTTGCCGCGGCGATCTTGAGGATGGAGACACAATACAAACACATGTTGACGGCCTGCGTCATGCTGCTGCCACAGGACACAACGCGCTTACTCAGCTCGCAGTCGCCGGCTACGCGTTGTCATAAAACTGACAAATAATCTCACATCACCTCCACTGAATCGACAATAAAAGAGCACACATTTCTAATGCTGTTCCGTCGTTGTTGCGGTTGTGTAACTGCCACCAACGTCCTCTTGCTCGCTCTTGACACCAGCGTTCTGCCAGCTGGAAGAGCATCACCACGTTTTCTTTTATTCATAAGAAAGGCAGTTGTTAACACTGCTGATGTAAATTAATATGTACTCGTATACTTGCCTCAATAGATAAAAAGATTGCTACGGTTGACTTCCTCTCAACAGGTCACTCATTGTGCAGCGGTATGCCAACACATTATCAAGAAATGATGAGCTATATTTATATCAAGGCCCCCTTTTTCCCTTAGTATACCAAACCGTAGTGTAAAATTAGACAGACGTTTGTATTCCAGCGTGAGAAATTATGTCAAAGCTGTCTCGAGTCTGAACATTGTTTCCTCAAAACATCTGAAGGCTGAATGAAGAGGCCTATAAAGTCTGCACTTCTAATAAGGAGAAGGGGTAACATATTTTCTTTGATCGCTCATGAAATCGACAAACAGAATCAATGTGACTTCTCTTGTGCCATAGATATGAAACGGTAGACATGACTTGTTGTGATGACTTGGCAATCTGGGATGGAACCACATGGCGGCCATCTTGCCAGAGTCCAGATTCAAAGTCATTGTAATTAGAACTAATGGTGAAAGAGCCTCATGTTGTTCTACCAATGCCGTTGGCTTCACTAGGACAACTGTGCCTGTCTAGAATGGACCAAACAAACACTTTTCATGTTCATGGATGGCATTCATATGGCAGAAAAGGATTCATTGTTTCTCAATTAGTAGTAGCCCAAAACTTACCTCTGGTAATCGCAACGGCTAATATATCTTTTTTAAGCACCATAGTTTATTTAGAAATCCTACATAGATTAAGTTTTATGGCCTCTAGGCAGGCAAACACCTAGTGTACTACGTTAATGTAGTCGTGTCATAAATTAATTCACTTCCTGTTTTGCTGTTTTTAGCGGTCAACTGCTGCGGGGTTTGTTTTGTTGATGAGAGAAGAAGTTAAAGAACTCCCGATGGACTCGTCGCAATTGTTTTTCGTTCTCGGTGCAAGGTTACGTAACTGCAAGATGATAATGCGGATCAGGGAATTTTGCAAAATGGCGGGCTTGTCAAGCACAAATCTCCTTTGTCCGCCTGGATACATTTGCCTCGTCAAGACATGGGTTGTATTTAATTTGCGTTACCTGAAGGGAAATCGTGTAAAGGCATGAGGTAAGCTGACAGAAAGCTCTCCCTGGCACGGGCTCAGCGCCTCAGCAGACAAATGCAACATGAACGACTTCGCTGAATCGTTCACGTCACTGAACGTTACTTGCGAGCTGCAAAGTTAGTTTAGCTAACGTTGTTTGAGCTAACTGAGCAACGCTGGTGAAGGCTCACGATCACTACGAACACAGCTTGGTAGCTAACGGTAAAGTTACCGAGCTCACTAACGTTTTATAGTGTGCACTTCCCCTCTACACCGATATGTGGAAAGTAAGGTAGTGAACGTCTGACAACCAGTTAATTCAAATTAAAATATAACATTTTTAAATATTAAATACTAAATATTATTCACACATCCTGCCATACATCCATCCATCCATCCAGATGGCCACAGCTCTTCCTCAGGAAGTGGAGGGGCCCGACGGCGTTCCCGGGCCAGACGGTTCTGGATCTGTTACCAGTTTAAATTGGGAAAGGGAGGCCTGCGGGCATCCTTATCAGATGCCTCAACCTCCGCTGCTGGCACCATTCAATATTACATATTGTGAGACCCCTACTTTTTAGCCCCCACCCCTTCTTTTCCTCCTCCTCCGCTGATAATTCTTTTCAACAACCTTTTTATACGCCAACTCCAGTCTTACTAATGTATTGCAGCACACATTCTCTTGCTCTCTCCTGCATCTCTCCCCTTCATTTTTCTCCCTCCTTCTCTTTTGTAACAGTGATTGTGATGAATTGAGTCATCTTAAGTGTTTCCTCTCTTTGTGCCTCCCGAGAGGATTTCAATCCCCCTCTATTTTCCCTTGTGCCCTCACCCTCCACCCCCTCCTCCCTCCGCCTAACACTCCCACCCCCACCCCTTTACTTTCTGTGCACTCATCTCACCAGGCTTTACCTTATTGCAGTTGTTCTGTCTCTCTCTCCCACCCCATCTGTCTCTCCATCTCTGCCTTTCCTTCTTTCCTTTATTCTGAAAGCATTACTCCGATCACAGTCACGCTCTCGAATCCCCCCCCCCCCCCCCCTCCGCCCCTCCCCACCATCACCTCCACCTCGCAGTAAATAGATAATTTGCAGGATGGAAAGCGAACGGGTATTAATAGTCGCAATAGAAGCGAGCAATGAATTATCCCGTGCGCCGAATACCACGGAGGCTTCCTCATGTGTGCTCAAGGCAGAGACGCACTCACACACACAAATCCACATCTACTCCTCCAGCACTGCAGTCTTTCGCCAAGGTCACGACCTCCAGTTGTTCTGCATCGGAAACAACAGCGTTGGCGACACGCAAGTTGGAGGGAGGGCGGGGGAAGGAGGGGGGGAGGGTTTAATCAGCCGACTGAGATATGGTGCAGCGTGCCATCAGCGAGACGCTCCCGCTGCCACTGACGCGTGGCGATTTAGTAATACAGCGCACTCCATAAAGTAGAGGTGTCTCCTGATGGCTCCTTTGACTTTTGAGGAGTAATCGTCCGGGGGTCACGGCGCGAGCAAGAACTAGTTCGCTCCTGCGACTCGGCGACGTCTCGGTGACGTCTCGCCGACATCTCGGTGACATCTCGGTGAGGGGGCGGTAATTAAACTGTCGTGGCAGCCCACATTATGATGCAAATCAGGTGACAAATATTTCCTCGACGCGGCGCGGGGCCCCGAGGAGCTAATACCTCGCGATCAAAACATTCCCATCTGGCTGTCTGAAGACAAACGTTCCAGGCGCGTTTGAAGTGCTCCGGAGAGCTGGCGGTTGCCAAGTCGGCAGGCCTCTCCGATATGTACGGGGAATGAATAAATAAGCAAATAAAAGACGGTCTCCCCGAGCCCTCGTCAAATGTTTTGTCACGCCCTCTCTTAGCGGGGATGGGGGATGGGGGAGGGGGGGCGGGCTCCTCTTTAATGGCGGAGAGAACTTCCGCACAACGCGTCCGCGCCGCGGCATTTGGCTGGCGGACGCCTTTTGATTCGCCGATCAAGATAGTGACTTTTGAACGACCGCCACTGTATGGCAGCGACAGCTCGCCACGGGGCCGTCAGTGCTCAAAGCCAAGGGCCCCTCGAAGCTAAGCAGCCTCCACGCGCCGGCGCTCCTACAGTACGTTTCAGGAGGTGGCACGTCAAGGAGAGGTTGCCATTGGATTGTACACAGGTGCACACACACACAACTTGTTCACACACACAGAGAAGAGTACACTTTGACACAGTGACGAAATACGCAGAGTCACAAATACTCGCGCACACACACACACACACACACACACAATGCAGCTTTCTGGGCCGGATGTGTTGGCAGATGACACTGTTTAACACTGTCTCATCTGCTCTCTGCTTTGCCAGCATTGCTGTGGGACACAGCCAGATGCAGAGAGAGGGAGGGAGAGAGAGAGAGAGAGAGTGAGAGAAGGAAGAAGAGGGATGGAGAGACAGAGAAAGAGAGAGAGAGAGAGTAAAACAGCACCTCGGGGCATCTCACCAGAGCTGGAGGGGAGTGAGCAGGGAACGCAAAATGTTAGCGTGAGATGTGGCTGCAAAAACAGCAGATAAGAAGTGAAAGTTTAAAAAAGAGCGGAGAGAGAGAGAGAGAGAGAGAGAGAGAGAGAGAGAGGAATATGGAAAGCTAGGAATCTGTCTGTCTGCATGTGGGTGTGTCCGTTGCATATCTCCATTAACCGTCCGTGGGATCCACCCGAGTTGGCGCTCAATGTGGACAGATGACACTTTAAATATGAATTGCTTTTGACTGGAGCGGGCGGACAGCCCTCGGGGCGTCAGGGCCGAGTCCTGCACGTCGTCCACGCTTCACTTCAATCGAAGCGAGCCGCTAATACGCCGATCCGGAAGTGAATACCTCCCGTGTATTTTCCATCAGCGGGTAGCCGAGACCTGGGCTCGTTTTCAGTAGTTCCAGTCGTGATGTAATGACGGAAATATATTTTTCCATGTGATGGAAGGGCAGAACTTGACTCATTAACTGTAACTATTTTCAATAACAGCTCAGGCTCAAACACAACACCATGGTTTGTAGCATATGGGGGGATGATGTGTCCTTTGCGAGATGCCTTCTGGACTTGGAGGTACCGAAGATAACGACTCCATCTTTATTGCTGTTTAGCTGAAGGAAACCATTTGCCATCCATCCTTTAATGTCCCGGAGACATCGCAGGCTCAGCACAATGTACCTGACGTCTGTTCAAGGTGGAGCGTTCAACTCTAACAATGCCGTTAAAGAAGTTATTATGCGGCATGTTTGGAATTTATACCTTTTGTGAGTGAAATCGAGAATCTGCAATGTGACCGTTCACATTCGGATAAATGTCACAGCAGTAGAAGTATCGCTACAACGTTTTCCTCGGAAGTAGAAGTAGGCAGTAAGTGAGGATATACAGTTGCTTTACAGTTGCTTTTTTTCTTTTCTTATACAGTTGCTTTTTCCCCTCCTGTGTTGTTCTCATGTTGCAAAATAGGACTACAAACTGCAGCTTTGTTGTGCAACCTTGTTGCACAATAGCGATGACAATATCTTGAGCAGGCACGTTTATATATATATATATATATATATATATATATATATATATATATATATATATATATATATATATATATATGTTCCTTGGAAATGCAGCTTTCTGTGATCTGAATATATGCAGCCTCTATCTAAACGTTATATCATCATCTAATGATCTATTTGTCTAATTTCTATTTCTTGTGTGGAATCGGGAGGGATCAGTCTAAACATTGAGCATTATTACTCATATTAACTCTGAAATATTCACCAGTTTCTTGTAGTAACCATGGACACAGCGAAGAATTATCAGAAATAATTAGATTTAAAAAAAAAAAGCTAATTAACTGCATATTATGTGATTACGATAATGATCATTATGATGATGATGAAGCACTATTCTATTTAATAAGGATATCTATTATAAAAGACATGAATCGGTCCTTGATTTAACAAGTGAATGAATGCAGAATCAATGTACATCAAGTATTACATTCAATATTACTTTGGTGTACTTTTGGAACATAAAGTAGAAACACAAATGCCTTTCAGATATAAAAGTTTTTCCCAACAATGTCTGCGTCTCTTAGTAACCGGATGCAAATTGCCAAATGTTTTGTTTGTGAAAGGAATAATTTACGTGGGCAGTCTCGGGCGACCTTCAGGTGTCTGAAGGTCGCTCGCGGTGCTTACGGAAAAGTTCCCGAGCAGCTTCGCTCAGTGGCGAGGGAGCGCCAACCGGCTGCAGTTTGATGGAGGCTGGCGGCGTGTTTGCAGAGCCGGTCGGCGACACAGTGGGGTTTTTATCTGAAACATCCGCCCCGTTTTTCAGGTCGAAGCACACACTGAATAATAAATGACGTATAGAAATTGGGGGCGGGAGGGGGGGGGGGCGTTTGCCGTCAACGGCGTCGCCTGGAAATCACGCTCGAAAAAAGCGAGAGCGACACCGAGCCTCCCCGAGAGCCTGTTGTTCAGCCGCAAATAAAAAATATACTAAGTAATGTTTTTTAGAATCTGACACTCCAAAAAATACCCGAAACACACAAAAAATTGTCATAAAAAAAGTGCTGGATTGGGCAACATCCACAGAAACAGAAGGGTATGGTGAGAAGAGGAGAGTCTACCGGGGCTCATGAGGATTCATTTTTAGTGTGGATGAAACCAGCAGGCGTTTATGTGTTTTGTTCTGGTGCTCGTTGTGTTCTTCATGTGCCAACAGTTGCTGGCGCTCCTTGAAGGAGCTGTGCTGTGCCTGTCTGAGGAAATATTGACGCATAGTACTCCAAGTAGGATGAAGAAAAACCACTGAACTCATTCTTGATACCTTTTTTTTAATGGCTTCTCTTTTCATTCTGAAGGGAGGCGCACGGTACTCATCTACTCTGAGTCTATTAATACTTAAGACTACAGGTATTTGAAAATGCCTCCAATTGTTCTTACACACGGCGCTCACTCAGTATTTCATTTTACAATAAATGTCTGGCGGGCTGAACTAACAGGCTTGAATAAAGGGAATAAGACAGTTTACATGCTGATGTAACTCCAATGTAAGGAGGAGGAGAAAAAAAAAAGGATAATGAAATATTTTATTCCATACTGAATGAAAACAGGAGAGCAGTCAGCAGATGAAGAATAATGGCCGACTGTAACCTACGACATTTTGAGGATACTTAAGGAGGGTTGGCTGGAAAAACCATGTTCAGGTTGGGAAATTAAATGAAGAGGGTTTGGATTGAAGGACAATGAAACATTTGTATGTGCTTGGCCCACCGTCTACCAAAAAAAACTGAAAATCCCGCCGTCAATTATGGTTTTGAATGGCAACATTTTGCCATTAAAGGAAGAAATAATAGAAACTCTGTGACGGGCAAGAAGTGGACTCACTATCCGACCAACCACTCCTCTCAGTCGTGCTATCTTCAGCTAGCTCCTGCCGTCCAATGGAGGTTAGCGCTGGATGGCGGCCATTTTGGTCCAGACTCGTGGAGCCACGGATTATACTTAACCAATGATCCGCACAAATCTCGCACGCGTGTGGACTCTGGATAAATTGCACACAGTGGGCGATAAAGTTTTACTGCTGAGCTCGTGACGATGGCAGCCCCGGAGCCAACAGACAATGGACAGAGTTAAACTGGGATAAGGTCACGATGTGCTCAGTAGAAAAAGGTTGAAAGTTTATTATAATGTCATCACCGTGTGTTCAAATGTAATCTTGTAAAATCTAGTTTTGTGCTTTTTTTTGGTGGCAAGAAAGAAAAAAGAAATGCAGTTGTTTTCACAGCATATAAAATAGATATTAGAGGCAATTCGTAACTCTTTAACTTTGAATGTTACATTCAAAATACACATTTGAAAAAATGTTATCCATTGTTTTTATGCATATTACCACGATACATGATATTTTATTTTAGATACTAAATAAACTAAAGACACCAAATAAAATAATAAAATTAAATATATATATAAAATTATTTTATTTTGTGTGTTTAGTTTATTCCATTTGGTGTCTGTAAAGTGTGTGGCGATGCTACTATGACAACAAATTTCCCCTCAGGGATTAATAAAGGACATATCTATCAATTTTTTGACAATTTACACACGGGCGGCGTGAAAAAGAAGAGTCTTGTTTTCCAGCTGCTGTAACGGAACAAAACAACAACAGAAGACACTATTTATATCTGATTTTCAGATATGGCTCTTCAACGATCAGCAATCAGTATCTGCAGCAAACATACTGTGATCAGGGTTTTATTTCCTCTTTTATTTTCCACAGCTTATCCGATTCATGACTTTTGTGATCCGTTGACATTTGACATGCATTCATGGTCCACAGAGGATGAATCCTGCTGACCGTGTGACCCGCTGACCACGAGGTTATGAAGGAATATCTAAAAAAAATCTTTTGAATGGATTATCATGAAAGTTGGCACTGACCCTCGTGACCCTTTCAGGATGAATTGCAATAACTGTGGTTAAAATATGTTGGGTGTACTTTGTACTTTCTTTTCTTTGCTCAGTCTGCCCATTGCTCCTGTCTCGAGTCCCTTCATGCTGAAATATTATATTTTACAAAAGTGATTATTATTGTCTGAAAGATCCTAACCGTTTTTACATTTATTATTTGATGATGCCTGGAAATATATTCTCCGTCATAGGGCTACGATAATTCAGTACGATGATTATTCATTATCTCATCATGTCATCTTAATCAATAGCCACAAACTCAAATCAACTCAAATCTCAGATTATTAATTTAATTTAAAAAAAAAAACTTGGCATCATTTGATTCACACAAGTGTACAAAACAATATGGTTATTTTATACAGAATATTTATTTTCGGAATTACCAGAAAGCGTATATATAGTAAAAGTCTGGTTACAAGCCGCTACTACCTTCTCCGCTAGCTCCCCGCTGTAGTCGGCTAGCGCTGCTGCTAGTTATCCGCTAGTTCCCCGACAATCACCTAAGGTAAAGAGACCAGCCCCGGCTCAACTCGGGCAACGGGACACGGGCAGTAGCAGCAGCAGGGAGCTAGCAGCAGCGGTAGCTTGCTGCAGCAGGGAGCTAGCAGCAGCGGTAGCTTGCTACAGCAGGGAGCTAGCAGCAGGGAGCTAGCAACAGCGGTAGCTTGCTACAGTGGGGACATCCACCGAAGGTAGGAGTGGCTTGTAAC
>NW_027175998.1:3476467-3516467 GCF_023055335.1 Clinocottus analis | reverse complement strand
TAATGCAGTCACGGCTCGACAACTACAGCTACCTTCACCGTTACACAACAGCATCAGGATGGCCGGTGAATCAGCGGTGGCCCGACTTCCAACTATGTTGGTGAAAAGTATCACTGCGGTTGTTATTGTGGACTCCATATTCAGAAAGATGTGAGAAAGATGTTTTAGGTCCAGGTTTAAATGTATAACGACATGAGTTAGCATAAAAGTGAGAGCTCGTAGCAGGTCTTACTCGGAGTGGTTTGGAGCGTCCTCATGTGCACGCTCAATCCAGATCTAGGATCAGTCCAAAAAACTAATGTAGACTTAAAGCGTGCACTTAAAATGGGAGAAGATACTTCCTTCCAGGAAGTTATTAGGAAGACGTGTGACGAGGAAAAGAGGAAATCGCCGACCCCAGACTGCAGTCTGAAAAGTCAAAGAAGTTGGAAAACAAAACTTTTTTCCAGGTACTAATATACAACCGATAGGATTTTATCATATCTTATTAGGTTCACACAGATGGAGAGTTACATAGAGGTGTTTATTACCGGGTTTGTAAAGTTTATTCATTAACAGAAAGGCAAAAAGTTACGTTCGCACGAAAAAAGTGACGGCAAAGTTTTAGAGGTGACGGCGTCCATGCAATTATACAAACTTAACGATAAATTATTTTTTTTCTGTTCGGATGGATCTCTTCCCACAAGGCTTTACTGTATTTTAGTAATTTAAATGAAGTTAATCAACGTTGTGGTTCTGAAGATCCTGTAGGAAACGTCATTTTTTATTATTTCCTTGTCTGGTTATGGACGCAGCAGGTTTTGGGGGACTCGGGGCTCAAAAGGTTTTCCTAGGGGGGGCGGAGAGCCCTTTTAAGGTCTGTTTAAGTAGTCATATGAACCCCGAATGAGTTTACTTTACTTGTGATAAACATTTTGATCATAACTATGAACATTCAGCATGATCTGAGCAAGATTCCCCAAAAATGCCTGTTTTTCCAACTCCAAGGTTCAAGGCGTGAACAACAACCGCGAAAATGACGGCAAGTCATCGGAGTTCACGTCATTACATAAACTTAAAGGTAAGTTTAATTTCTTCTGTTCAGATCGAACTCTTCCAACGAGGTTTTACTGTATTTCATAAATTTAAATGAAGTTAATCAACGTCGTGGTTGTGGAGATCCTGTAAGAAACGTCGCTTGACTTATTTTTGTATTTCCTCGTCTGATAATGGACGCTGCGTCGCTTGGGGTGCTCGGGGCTAAAAAGGTTGCTGAGACGTCGACATAAAATTGCACGCAACGTTAAAATGAAAGTAAACATGAATGAACAGGGAAATCTGGCACACAATTTAAGAAATCTGCACTTTAAGTCCGTATGAGCTATTTTCTCTCGTCGTTGCTTAAAAAAAAAAGAAATCCCAGTTTGTTCACTGCTCTATCGTTTCAAGTGGATTACTTGCGGTGCCATGAGGCCTTTATAGATGTTCCACCACCTGCTGGATGTAAATAAACCCTTTGAAAGCCAGGGCTCATGTTCCAAACAAGACTGTCACTGACTGTGCTGTTTGTTCAGTTAATGAGGTGGAAAAATTCAAAAGCAATGCAGCAGTTGTTCTATCTGAGGGAGCCTCAGACAGACAGATTTAAAAAAAAATAAAGAAGCGGCGAAGGCAGGAGCGGCGATGCAGCGTAGCCCAAACTGCCATCTCCTGTTAATGTCCCGGAGCCCAGAGCCCATTACCTCCTGCATGTACGCTGCCTGCTGAAGTTAGTCATACAGCCCGTCTGCCGGAGACAGACAGTTGATTTTCATGCAAATCCTCTCCTCAGTCGTAGCCTCGTCTCTGGTTTACCCTACTTTTCATTCACAAATTTCATTTTTTTTTTTGCATGCCTTGTCTGCTGAAACATTGCACACTACGCTGCGTCTGAGATAATCAGTTGTGATATTGTTTGGAGATGAAAAAAAAAGAGAGAAATATCGGAGGAAGTCACGGATGAAATCCACTGTTTTGGAATTTTTTTTCGGGAGGACTTTTGGATTATAGTAGCTGTTAGCCGTTAGCCAAGCACACAATACAAGCGAGCCAACTAACAACAGGAGGAGGGGGGGGGGGGGGGTGGCTGTGGCTCGGTGGTGGAGCAGGGTCGACCCTTCAATCAGAGGATCGGCGGTTTGATCCCCCCGGCTCCGTTAACTCCGCAGGCTGCGCCGGCTTAGCGGACGCTTAGTTACAGTCCTGATGGGCAGATGGCACCTCGCGTGGTCCCCCCCCCCCCCCCCCCTCCATCAGTGTGTGAATGGGTGTGAAAGGGTGAACGATGACATGTAGAGTGTTAAAGCGCTTTGAGGGGTCGGAAGACTAGAAAAGCGCCGTATAAGCACAGTCTGAGCCACATTTAAACTCCAATAATGTTACAATCCTGTTTTACACTTTATACAATATGCACAAAAAAAAATTAGGCAAACATGGAAAAATGGGATTAACATTGTGTCCATAATTATCCTATACACTGGGAAGATCCTTGTAAATTGATAAAATTGTGAGTATACATATTTTGTGTTAACAAGTAAATGCTATCAATTTAAGATGAATAAAGGGCATACTGCATATGCCATTTGTTGAGTTTATAAAAGCTATAATCTCTTTCCCTCTCTCTCTCTTTCTATATATATAAATAATGGACTGATACAGTATGTTTACCAGATGAAGTGTTTTTCTAAGGACGTGCTTCAATGTCAGCACTCGACCGTAGAGTCTCACGTTCTCCTCCACGTCCATCCATTTATTCACACAATCCTTCCCCGAACCCATTCACACAATATGCCCTTCGAATGCTCGATTCAAGCATGCACCCCCATCCAAAAACCATAATCCATCCATCCATTCATCCACCCATCCATCCATCCTTTCCCACAACAGCTTGTAATGTCCTTCTGCTCAAACTAATTATAGGCTTTTAATACCGGGAGTAAAAGAAAACCCATTTTTGCTTTTTTAGAAAGCAAAAACACTCACACACACACACACATATCTATTTGTAATTTCTTATCAATGACCCAAGAAATCATGTGTTTTGGATAGTAATAATTTACCTCCTGCAAATCTCCTCGTGGCTGCACGCCTTCCTCCATCAAGCGCTCACTCGCCTCATCTGTGAGCGCTAAATTCTTCCATGTTCAACATTTTCAGCTTTCACAAGTGCTTCATATTTTCTGTTTAAGTCACCTGCCTCACACACACACACACACACACACACACACGACCCAGCTACGACCCGGCCGCGACTCCGTTGACGGAAACCCAATCCTTTCATTGGTGAACATTTATTCCTTTTTTAATAGATTATCCAGGAACAGCCTATATGTCAAAATGAGGAGGGAGGTATGAAATTGAACTCTCGTAATGTGATGGGTCTGAGCCTGCCAAAAGCCGCAAATGGACTCATGCACACATGCCTACGGATGCAGGTCCTCTCGCACACTTTGACGTGCACACAAGCACTTGTGTGCACAGTGTCTAAATGTGTGCTCCTGTGGGAGAGGGTGGCTAATTCTGTCTAATAGCATGGCTACCCTTCATCTTCCCGCCGGGATCCTGCTTTTCAATTACCACCAGTTTATACCTCTCGCTCTTCTGCTGCTTATTGCCAATAGCGCCGACAAACTAATGGAGCGTCTTATTGCGGGGGGCCTTTTTCTACTATTTTCATTACCTCGTTTGAGAAAGTAAAGTATTTTTTATAACTCTCCACATACATTTCTGCTGCATATTTACTGCTGTTGGAAAAATGAATTTTGCCACAATTTTGGGAGGCTCGCGTTCACGTTGACGCGGTCGAGCGGCGCGTTGTTTCCGCTGTCACTAATGTCAATCAATGTGTATGATGATAATATTTTAAATGTTATATTTATATATTTTTATATTTTAAAACAAAGACGTTATCTAACCCAACAGCGCGGCTCAAACACGGGGAATGAATGACGAGCTAGCGAGCTAACAACAACGGTTAGCCTAGCTGTTAGCCCCAGAAGCTCCTGGACCTCCCGTCTGCCGCACTCCGCTCCTTTCAACTGTTTTGTTCAATACTCAAACTTCTCCGCGACTTATTGAGCGGCGTAATAATCGCGCGACACAATGAATTGATAATGAAATTCGTTGCCAACTTTTTTAATGATTGATTTTTATTGTTTTTATCGATTTGTTGTTGCAGCCATAGAGTAGAGTGCAAATCTCCAGCAGGCATCCTGCTGTATTGTGTAATTGAATGAATACAACCAACCAATAAACACACCTAACAAACTGGTACCTCGCCCATGGGTGCAGAGTAGCGGCTTTGGGTCAGAAATGCACACGGCTATGTTTTCATTAGCGGGGCCCCAACCGGACGGGGGAGGGGCCAGTTAAGACTGGTAAGTGAGGAGTGAGCGGTATAAAAATGGCAATGAAATGGGTTTTGAGAAAGTGTGACTCACTGTTTCCCACGAGACGTCCTTGAGCGTGCAGCCATAACTGGCCAGCCAAAAACATTCTGCATGTTGGAGCAGCAGAACGGGAGATTAGCCGTTGACAGACAGCAGTGACGTGCGGCGAGGTTCGTGGCTGGTGAGGCTCTCGCTCTTTCAGAGTCAGATTTACAAATATATAAAAACCAACAGAGGAGCTTAAATCGCCATTCAATTGGCAGCTCGCACATTGACGACTGGGTGTTTTTCATATTTCAAATCAGGAATTTATAGCGGCTCGGCGCACTTCCTCTGCGCCCTCGGTGAGCCGGCGCAATTCCACAATTCGCACTCATTCGATACAAATAGAAATAGGCCATTTAGCCTCCCGCAGTGCGTGCATAGTCTAACATTTAGTTGTAGATGAAGTCCATGTTGTAAAAGTCCTCCTCATCTTCTTTCAGTTTTAAAAGTGTTGAGGAATAGCAACGGCAGAACAAGCGTAAACCCCTTCATGGAGACTGAGGTACTGTTTGCCTGCCTTCTGCTTTTTTATTGCGTTTTTATGTCAATCAGTGAGAATAAATAGGTTCTACACATACACTAACTATTCTATGGAAAGGACGTATAATACAAGTGTCTCACGCGTCCTCCAGTGGTGACGAACAACGAGAAAAGCATAAGATAAAGCATGCGCTCGACCCAGTTTGTGAGGGATTGCGCAATCTGAGGTGAAGCAGAGCTTGTCACCGCCTCACCTGGCGTGTCTCCTCTCGGCTTGAACGGGGAACAAATTCGACGATTATAATTATTAAAATGATTGGAATCTCACATGAATGACACGTATAGCGCTAATGAGATTTTTTTTTTAACGTTTCCTGATGATAGGTGGGACTAAAAAAAGACCAAGAACCAGCGGCCAATTCCTCAAAATGGTTGACAAGGACAACTTTGCTATCGAGCCGAGTGTGACAGACGTACGGGTGAAGAAGTGAAACTTCCAACTGTGGGTTGTGTTGATTCACTTTGATTCCAGGTTTCACACACACACCCCCCTTCTCGCTCCTTCGCCGCCTCTTGGGAATTGCATCTTGATAAATATCAAACACACACACAAACACACACCTGTAGCGCCACACACAGAAATTGCGATGCACAAACAAGCGAGCTGGCTCCCTCTTGACTGTGTTCAGTTTCCAGGAGTGCGAGTGGCCTTCTCCCATCCCCACTCGGAGGACTTTCAAAGGTCTGTATGAAGAGCGCCGCACTAGCGTGAGTGAGACGGCTCAGTGCTCGAGAAAGTGCTAAATAATACGTCCCCCGTCTCATTTGACTTCAGCTAATGAATGGAAATAGACGTTATTGGCAAACACGCGCCGTGATCATGTCATTTAAAGTCTGTCACCACCCGATGACCAACAACCAGACCTTGTCTCTTTCATATTTGTATAGCTAAAAAGTCGAGCGAGTGAACTCGCGTGAAAAAAACGTTGCGAATTTTCGCTTTCGGCGTGAACGTAGCATGAGGGTGATTCCTGTCGGCCGCCTCCAGTGTTTCCTTTTGTTTCGACGCTGACGTACTCGTGACGTGAGAGGGAATGAGTTGCTTTCGAGATCCTTGAACGGCTCCATCTGATTGGCAAACCATCCAATAGTTGTTCAGACATTCTACTCAGACGCACAAATATGAACCATATGGTGGCACTTGGGGATAAATCAGAAGGGGCGGGGGTCATAAAAGTGTTTGTAATAATATTTTCTGAAAACCATAAACATTTGTTTAAACTTCCATGATAACCCATCATGTAGCTGTTGACAAAAGTCACTGGAGAAGTGACTCTGTTGACCTGTCGGTGGCGCTAGAGGCAAAGACAGGGTTCACAAAGTCAGTTTCGGGACACATGAATTCGCTTTATTTTTTCACGTTGCTTGCAAACGGTGTAAAATTGCTTCCAGACAAACCAAGACTGCAGAAACACACATTGCCCACGCTGCAAAATACCTGTTCCCCCCCTCCCCCCCCATGAAATAGACTGTCAAAGTAATCTCTCGAATGTCACTGTTTCTGTGCAGCACGTGCGTTAATATTTATACACCTCCACAGCACAAACTTAACCGTCCAAGCACAAGTTCCCCCTCTTATTTTCTCGATGAGCGAGGTTCGAACACAGAGTTCACTCAGAGTGTATTCCACTGCAGGGCACCCAGGTGCTCCGTTCTACTTCCTGCGGAGCCATAATTACAAACACAGAGGCAATTGAATCCATGCAGGGAGGTGTGTGGGTGTCTGTCTGTGTGTGTGTGTGTTTTTTCTCTTCATATTTCCGTGTGCTTTCATTTCATTGAATCCACGCATGAGTGTTTCCAGCAGATATGTACCAAAGGAGCGAGTTAAGAGGAGAGGCAAGCAGAGACGTTGGCGGAGGAGATGGTAACGCTGTATCTTCAATGGCTGAAATAATAAAAGGTTTCGGGAAAACTCAATTCACACGTGAATTGAAATTCTTATCGGGTGAGATTCAGAATCAATGCACAAATGTCACAAAATGGATTCTTATCCTGCAATAACGTGCAGGTTTCTCCTCATTAAATGCACAGTGACGACCGGGCAGGGAAAAGATGAGACCGCTGCAGATCCCAGCGCTGTGCTGCGAGTGCACAAAAAAAAAAGTGGAGTGCAGCATACCTGCTGTCTAAAAGAAAAAAAATCAATTCCATCAGTCTGATCTTCAGTGAAGGCAAGTGTTGGACTCATTTGGGATTTAATTACCCGCGAAATACGGGCCGCGGCATAATTCATAAATATTTAGATTTTAACGTGGCCCTTTTGTAAGGTTTGGAGTGTATTGCTCTCTGATCTGACGCAGAAAGGATCTGCTCATGTTTCAGTCTGCTCAAACACATACGTGACCCCAGAAGAGTTTTTTCAATTTACTTTCTCAGACATTTAAATTGCAATATCGGAGCTCGATTCTTCCTTTGTCGTAACTTTATTGTTTCTCCTGTTCTGCGATATTAGATTCATCAGGGTGATATCTAGCATGCCAAATATCCGCATCTGCCGATGAGTCCGCCGGGGAGCTTCAGCCAATGAGAAGGCGAGTGAGGGGTCTTCCGCCTGTAGCCTCCATACGTATTATGTGTTGCATTTTGCAAAAAAACACATAACACAGTGAATGATCTCCACAGGAGACTGGTAAAGGCGTGTGAAAATAGGCCATTATGTGAGCGCGTGTGCCGCCGCCATCAACCAGCGTCGCATCTCTTCCGTGTTTTCCAGATAAAATGTAGTTGGAGACCTCAGCTTTTTTAGTGAAAGTTCTTCCAGTGTGGAAGCTGTAGCGGGAAAAACCACAACAACTTCAAGACTCGCGATTACAGGACAGTGAGTCGTGTCGTGTGAATTCTGCGATATCCAGGTGAATTTGTTTGCTGTCCACTGCTGCAGACGTGAAAAGAGTTGACTGAAAGAAAGTTACGATTGCACAACAAAACACGTAAGAGATATCCAGCAGGGACTATGCTCAGGGCAAGCGCTAAATGTGCTAAACGTTGCTAATGTAACAAGGGACAAGCACCGAAGGGAGCGGGAGCAGCTAAATGTGCTCACTCTGCTAGCGTAAATATGCCATTGCAACACAACGTCGAGTAGCTAAATACACTTACCCATCTTCAAGAGGATCCCTTTTGTCTGCATGTTCCTCTTCGTGGCAGGAGTCGAAGCATTCAGGGTCTCACGCTGTCCTCGTCGCCAAAATCGCCCCCACAGCTTCTTCTATAGTGAAGTGCGTCCTTGCCATAATATCTCTCTTCTTTGAGTGAAACCGCCAGCGTGTCTTCAAAGCTCAGGCGTGTCGAGTTCTATGCGTGTTCTTAGTGATTTTCTCGAGTGTTCATTGGTTACGTTATTTCACAAAATGTCGACGGACACATGATTCAACAAATACCGGCGAAGGATTTCGTGTGACGAGTACTTTTTTTAAACCGCGTCCTATGACACGCCGATATATATCATGTCTGAATCACGCAAGATGTCGCAAGGGGAAGGCAGCGGAAGCAGGAAGTCTCCTCTTTCCGGTAGAAGTCAAACTGTATTCCTGCGATGTATTATCGCGAAGTTATGAATATTTCAAAAACGTAAACGCAGTATCGCGTCGGCCATGTTGGAAGAGTTAAAGTAACTTCTTTGGGCCTTCAAGGTGTGACTCCTGATCAGGCTACTTTGCTGAACGCTGGGCTAGCTGCCCGCGCACCACGCAAGTGAAACCAGCTGGCTGAAAACATTAGCCGCTGGCCCAGCTAGCTAGCTAGCTAGGCAGCATGCGCAACCTAGCTTGTAGCGGATGTAGCCGGTGCTGCTGACTCATTAGCAGCACAGAGATGTGCTCCCAGAAGGTCTACTGAATTTATGAAGAACACAAAGAAGTAAGTGTGGATTTTAACTTTAACTTTGCACTGGTGGAAAGACGCTAACCAACATGGACATATTTAAAACCAATGCGTAGTCATTGTTATGTCACGTCCGTGCCTCAGCATCGTGCCCTTGTGTTTCTCTGTTTTCCTCACCTGCCGGGTTCCCTGTTTGTCCCTCTCTGTGTGTGTGTGTGTGTGTGTGTTTTGTGTAGTTCCTGTCCTGCCACTCACTCTCCTGGATCCCTGTTCACCTGCCATCAATCGGCTCATCACCTCTCCCCCGTCGGCTCGCCTCTCTCATCCTCTTCACACATTCGGTGCCAGGCCGTTGATGCAGTTACCTTGGATTATTGCTAACCTGCGTTCATCTTAAGCCTGAGGTTTGGCGCCTCTTGGGAATCAAACCCCCCACCTTCTGATGTACTTTTAAATAGAACAGTTCCACTTTAGCTGCTTCTTAGTTGTGTAGTTTAGGTCCACTTCTATTTAACCAAACCCTGACACTTTGTCATGCCAAAGTAAAACCCTACCTTGACCTTGGACGGTTTATTATTGACCCCAATGCGTCCCGCTACTAGCTCAACCTTTGCAGTTGTAACTAACCAAATTGGTCTCTACTTTAACGGAAGAAATATTGCAAAAAAAAAACCACACGACTCGATCCCCCACAATCGGAAAACATTCCGCGATGGAGATCCGGCTTGTCAGACCGCTGTCTCAGAAGGTCTGAGAGGAATAGAAATAGACGTGCGGCAACATCTAATATTAAAGGTTGATTAAGAATTCACTTCCGAGCCAGCGATGGATTGAAGACTGGAACACCGGAGGGGACAGTGAAGATGTTCAAATGAGAAAGGTGCGCTTTGCTTCAACGGTTCACCAACGAGCGAGCAGAACCTTTACGGGGTGAGAAAGAGATGTCGATGGAGAGAGAGAGAGAGAGAGAGAGAGAGAGAGAGAGAGAGGGGTTCAATCCTATTCATGGAAACCGAGGTGGTTAAATCCTCAGCCTCTGGAGCCAGACGTCGGACTCTCCTCGACCGCACTTCTGATTTCACTTCACGGCCGTCGAAACAAGCCGCACGTGCTGCATTACAGGGAACGACCGAAACACCAAAACAAGACGCAGGCCATTAAAAAGTGTCCCCTTGAGGAACACCCGGTGCGGGCGCATTACATTAACACGGCGTCCCTTATTAGCGGCTGCTGCCCAAGCGGTTGCTGCGTCGAGCTGGGCTATTGCTCGGAAATGTTTCAAGTTAAGTCTTAATCCTCAGCGTGACACAACAAATAACAAGTACGTGCGGTGCCTCCCTTCCCTTCCACCCGCAACGGCGAGCCTTATCTAAAAGCCTTCTGTGTGTCGGGAGTGCGTTTTTCGAAAATGCCCAGAAATGACTGCAAACTGTTCGGTGTGATAGCACAAGAGAGATTTTTAGAAAAAGGACACATTTGAGGAGGGGAGTTACTCTCTTTCTCTGTCTCACTCTCTTTAGAGTCCTTGAGACAGTTTAAAGGAGAGTGTGTTATCTCCTGCAGAGCGATGGGAGGGGGGGGGGGGATGCTTCTCACTACCGTTCTCACATACCTGCCCTGTTTACAGATAGATAGAGGTATCTGTGTGTATGTGTGTGTACTGAGGCGTGTCGTTCCGACTTCCAGCCATATTTAAAGACCGAAAATGAGTCGTTGCTTTGAGGAAATGTCTCCAAGGGTGAATGTGCGAGTGGGCAGGCGTACACACAAGATAATTCAGTCTTCTCCAGCAGGAAAAGTGTCACAACAAATTAAATTCACCAGAGGCAGAAACTCCTGGGCTCAATTTCAACTCGATCCTAAATCCATGAAGGAATATGTAAATGTATGCGCCGCACACAGACATATTACAATGCTGCACGGCTGCGTCTGCCTGCAAAATATACTCGCATCCAGCATTAAAGCGCGTTAAAGGCGGCGTCCCAATTAGTGTGTGAATCAAATAATCCGAAAACCACTGCAGTAATGTAAGGTTACCCCATACCACGCACAGCACTGTTGTGACACATTGAGCCATTACAGAGGCCCTCTAATGCCCTTTTAGGTATTGTTTGCCGCACTTTGGACCTTGTTACTCAAGCCGGCGATGCTGGAGGCACCAACGCACTCTCATCCCACCTCGTCACATACTGACGCCTGGTCCGACGTCGATGGGAAGAACCTTGGGACGTGAACAACCGACTCGAACGCCATTCTTCTGGCTGAACGTCCTGTGTTTGTTTGACCAACAGACACTAGAATAAGGCACCCAATGGTTTGTGGACTGCCGTTTTGAGGCCTGAATTAACTTACAGACCGCCGTGGGAGCAAACTGTCAATCACAAGGTAGCTCCGCCCTAAAGCATCCCCTGCTTTATGGTCTGTTTGACTCTAAATGAGCATCATTTACTAAATGAACATCTTGCTGTATTGAAGACTTGAAGGTAGAGATGGAGACATAAACTCATGTTTAATATGTTTAGTGAGGAAATACATCAAGAGAGATGTAGACTTATATAGACTTCTATACAACCAGACTTATTTTTGCCGCCACCTGATGGCCCTTTACATTTATTTAGCTTTTTTCGCTTTGATTTGGCTGCCATCTGCGTTGATATCAGACCCCGAGGGTCATTTTTGGCGTCCTGGTGATGAGGCCCGGCTGCGAGGTGCACAGGGGGAACAATCGCCACAATGGCCTCCACATGCCGCTTTATTGCGAGCTGGATTTCTCACGAAAATGGCTGTCGTGAAGAAACGGAAAGGGTTTCAGAAGTAAGCTTGTTAATTCAACTGTAGCACTGGGTGTTCTTCCGCCTCTGTATAAGTAAATCACAGGGCTGTCAGTTTTTTTATCCCCCCCCCTTCCGCTTTGAAAGACTGGATTCGATGCCATCTCCTTATTATGTCGCTGAGCGTTGTTGGGTTTTCGAATGCATTAAGCACAATACCGACGGAGTCTTAAATCATTGCCGTATCATGTTTCCCCCTAATGACACGAAACGCCGTCCTCGCTCTCATCTGCATTAATGGAGCGGGCGTGCCCAGATAAAACGTGCCAGTGTTCACAATGCCGGAGCGATAAATCTCCATGAAAGTGGGGAGTCACACTGACGCCATGAACCCAAATACTACTGATTAAGCTCACGCTCAATCAGGCACGCAAGTACATGACACACACACACACACACACACACACACACAATGCTTCTCTGGTTTCCTTGCGTCCTCGTGTTGCACTCGCTGCCTCTGCACACATTTCCAATCAACTAGCTGTAGATTGTCAGTTCATCATTCATTGTTAATTGCTCATTAAGCACTTAAGATAACACTTGCTGTTTAATATGGGATTGATTGAATTGATGCCGTGGATCAAAAGTGCATGTGTGTGTGTGTGTGTTCTCCTTTGTCAGCCTTCTCTGAATTGACAGGAAAGCTTTGTGCCTTTGCTCTCGAGTCTGTCACCGAGATGAAAAAAAAGCTAAAAAAGAAGGAAAAAAAACACACAAAAAACGAAGGGGATATTAATGTTTAACACAAAGAGAAAGTAGTGACAGATTCGGGGACTGATAGGAGGAGTACATTTAAATGAAAGAGACAGGGATGGAGGTGGCGGAGAAGGAACAAGGAGATGGGTAGTTTGAGGACAAAGAGAAGAAGTGGAGATAACTGAGAGGCGGGAGAGAAGGAGGGGGACAAGAAAGTGGAGGAGTGAGCTCACAGCATTTGTATGCATACAGTACGTGAAAGTTATGCTGAGTCATTGTGCGTTTTTGGGCCGCCGCGACGGGCTCGCTTGAGAACGAACAGAGGAAGAAGTGGGTAATTAGCACGAGCGGTGATGAGGAAAATAAAAAACAGGAACACTCGGTGATTCACTGGCCGGGTTGTTTGATTGACAGGCGGCCTCCGACGAGTCGGCAGACTGTAGTTAATGGTGGCTCCACGTCCTTTCTCTCCAAAGAGAGGGAGGCGCGCTCAGCGGTGGCAATAATAAATAATCCCGAGCTCTGCTAAGTCAAGCACGGCTGGGTAATTGGTGTGGCGTTAATATTTGATGAGCCCCGTAAAGGCGACTAAAGTGACCAATGATAGCCAGGAGTGCCAGTGAAACAGATGGGTCAAATGCATTCTGGAGTGTATGAAAATGAGGCTGGATGTCTTTTGGGAAATGAGAAAGAATTATGGGTTAAATGCAAACGAGGACCTTGTTTTGCAGGATGCACCACAATAGAAGTGTGTGGGTACGACAGATAAAAAACCGAGAACATGTTGAATAATTTCAAGTGTGAAAACTGATAAGGAGAAAAGATTATTCGAGCTCAGGTTGGAAAGTAAATGTCAAAGCGTTTGCGTTGCATTTGTTGTGTATAAAGTACACTTAAAGTATGCTGAAGAAGTCTCAAGTAGGAACGGGTTCTGGGACACGTAAACAGCCAAAAGAGGTCATACAAAGTAAGACAAAGACCAAAATAAACCCAACAACAGAAGGGACAAACAAAAGCAGACTGAGCGATACAACGTCTCCTCCGCAGAACTGAAACGTGTTTGAGAAAATGTTGGACTAGAAATGTATTTCCTCGCTGATTACATGTGTGTTTGACGTATTACAAATACGTTTATGAATCGGCGAGCGACGAGATCCCTGTGGCACAACACCACATCCAGATATTTTCCAAAGTAAGAGTCCGACATCCGAAAATCTGGATATGTGAATATTTGATGACTGCAGAATCTGAATTGGTACAGATTGTTCTGAACACATCCATATCAGTCACTGCTTTTTAATCCAGATGTTGTGTCACGTGGCTCTCGTCGCTCGTTTGAATGTAGTTCCCAAAATCTCAGTGTCTGCTGAGTTCACTGCAGTGGTTTCATACCCAAACAACTAAGAGAAGACCGGACCCGGTGCGACGTCGGACAAGCGGTTTTACCGCTACCGGCTTCATCGCCCCTCTTCGCTTGCCGCTACTGAGGGAATCCTTGTTAGTTTATTTTCCCCTTCACACAGCTTATTTAAATATTCAAAAACAATTACACAAACGTACGTTGATTTTGAAAAGATTTGTAACCCGTCAAACACAAAACGTAACCGGGGAGAAAATACGTTTCTAGTCAAACGTAATTGAGAATACGATTTAGTTCTCGGGTAACGTAATTTGAGGAGACAGGAGTCGCGCGTGTTCACAGACGCGGATGGTCCAACAAGCGGCGATCTTCCAGCCCGGATGCTGCTGTTTGTTCCCTGAGTGAAAGAAGAAGTCAACCGGGATGTTGTTATTTAAATTCGTAGTTAATTTGAACTAAAACGACGATCTTTTTCTCAATCTAAGCGAGTAGTTTTGTCGCCTAAACCGAACCAATTGTGAATACAATCCCTGTATCGCTGTGAGCGGACTTCTGTCACGGTGTCTTTTGTCGGAGAAAAGCACAAACAATGAGGCTTATCGTGAGACATCCCACAAACCGTAGAAGGTTTGAGAATTGTGCCGTAGAGAAGAAATAGATTTGCGCTTCTTCTTTTTGACCAGAACGAGCCAAGTGTCGCCTCAGAAAGAGCTCATAATATTACTTTCTGCATGTCATAAATGTCTACTCTAGAATAAGGGACATTTACTGAAAGGCAACTCGTATAATGCTCAAAAATATTGCAGCTACAGTTTGACTGCCTTTGCTGGATTCGCATAGGAGACAACCGGGCTGTTATCTGCAATGATTAAGCGTCCCACTGATGGAGCGCCGAAGCCTCGGTGGTGACAGACGCCTATTAGGCAATTGGACTCAAACATGCAGACACAAACCCCTCCAACACACACACAGACACACACAGACACGTCTGCTCGTCTCCTGACACTCAAAACACTCATCTGACACTCAAACGCTACCCACTGACAGCCGAGACACACTGCTCTGACAGATCAAACCTGATTTACAATGCATGCATGTCCTGTGTGTGTGTGTGTGTGTGTGTGTGTGTGTGTGTGTGTGTGTGTGGTTGTGTGTGCGTGTGTCATTCTGCAAGGAGGAGACGAGCAGAGGGAGTTGAGGGTCAGAATTGCAAATTTGAAAGTGTCACATATCATGCCATTTATCCATCCAGCACCCCTCCTCTCATCCGCACACACGCACGCACGCACACACACACACACACACGCACACACACGCACACACAGCATCCACCTCCTCCCCTCCGAGCCATTCATTCCAACCTTCAGGATAATCAATCAGCTCGTTCTGTCTTATTTCGCCTCCTTTCTCTTGTCTCTTCCCATTTGTGGACCGCATCACTGTCGTCCCGGCGATGTTAAGCGATGGAGTCAGACCCGGAGACGATCCGTCCCCTCGACCAGACGAATTACAATATCTGACACGTTGGTGCTCCAGTGCACTCCCAGACGTACAGTAACAACCCAGTCCTGTGAAAACATGGAGTCTGCCAGAGCAAATTGCTTTTGTAGGAAATGTCACACAGACCTGGACTCAGATTTTTATTTTTGAGCAACATCATAATTAATGTCACCAGAAGCACATACGGTTGGGGTCAAATATTACGGTTATTGTTAAAGAAGCGTTATATTTTTTGGAAAACACTTTTTCTTCTTGAAATCGACACCAATTTAGCTTTTTTTTTTGTTGAAAGATCATAATCAACGCAGCATCATAAAAAAGGATGTCTCTTTTTTTGCATCATTCTCCTACATTGCCCACAATGCACTTCAACATTCAGGTCTAGCAAGGCTCCGTTCAAAAAGCACCTTCAGGGACCTCTGAAGCTCACGATGCAGGATGCAGGAGGCCAGTTTCCAAGGATGTGTGTGTGTGTGTGTGTGTGTGTGTGTGTGTGTGTGTGAGGTGTTTGTGTGTCATTTTGAGAGGAAGAGACGAGCAGAGGGCGTTAGGGGTCAGACTAGTAAATTTGAAAGTCATATATCATGCTTTTATCCATCCAGCACCACTCCTCTCGTCCACACACACACACACACACACACACACGCAGGAAACATAATTAGAGAGTAAAATTAGCACATCAAAGGCTTCGCGTGTGAGCTGTCACATAGTTCGGCTGTCAAAGAACAAGCGAGACACCTGCCTGTCACACGTTTGATGCTCAGTCGGATCGCCAGAATACTAAGGAATAGATTCAAGCTGTTTTTTTTTTTAGTCACTGAAACACACACTCCTTTCTCCTTTCTATTTTTTTCTACTCCAATCTATTGGCCATGTGTTCCCAGGTATCATCATAACTCCAAAGCACCAGACAGAATATATGAAAAGCAATGAGGAAAGTATGTTCATGTGTCTGGGTTATATTGTGTTTGGCCTCAAGCACCCCGAGGTGTGTGTGTGTGTGTACGCGTCCGCTTCACGGAGACAGTATGAGTGTGTGTGTGTGTGTGTGTTGTGGCCTCAGGGCCTCGAAGAGGGGCTACCGCCGAGGGAATTCCCCGAAAGGGAAAGATCCTCAGCCAAAAGGACAACGCGCATCACCCCTGCTTCTCATCTTCGCTCCGCAGACACGCACCGACACGCTGAAGCTCAGACGCCTTCACCGCGACCGCGCGCACACACACACACACACACACACACACACACTTGTACATTCATACATTTACTCAATGCAGCCTTCTGCCCTCGCCTCTCAGGAACTCCAAGACAAAGACATTGTTCCTGCAGGCGTTATGCAGAGAGAGTCAAGTGGTGATGCCAGATGATGAGCCTTGAAATATCATAAAAGACAAGCCCGACATCTTTGAACATTTAACATCCCATTTATTGGCGCACAGTGAATTATCCACTTCATGGCAAATGAAACATGTTGTATATATATATATATTTTAAAATGTAATTAAAAAAATCCTTATATCCATTCTCTAATCATCTTTTTGAAGAAGACTCTTGCCCCTTTTTTTTCGTCAAAGGCCCAGATGCCACCCACAGATTGTCTCTTTTCACGCAGCGTGACTGCTGATGAATCAAATATCCGAACGCGCCTGACACGCGGTCACAGCCGTGCCACAAACTCCACGTCCACGTGTGGAATATTGCATTATTATTACAATTCAGTAATGACACAAGGAACATAATGAAACAATGTTTAGTTACATCTAAACTCCAAATGAATTCGATAACCCTGTTCTGAATTTATGTCTTTGAAAGCAATTATTTAGTCGTGAAACAGAGCCGAGTATTAATACGAGCGACTCTTTTGTGGTTATTAAATCCTTAAGATTCCTCGAGATGTCACCGAATATTACACACTGCTCCTTTAGTAACTGCAACAAAGCCAGCAGACAAGGACAGACATAAAAGAAAGAGAAAAGATGGTAACTTGCGAATAACAGGGTGTTGAGTCCACAGTGCAAACAAGGCCCTTGTGCTGAAAATGGACACTTTTGCAGCGAATGTGGGCGTCTGTCGGGACTCAACCTCGAAATGCAACTCGCTGGCGGCTCGCCGTGTGATTTACCTGCCGCTCAGTTCTTCTGCACCTCCCACACTCAGGGATTATAATGCTAAATGTTATCAGGCAGAAAGGGGGGAAAAAGAGGAGAAACTTCCAACATGAAGTATTAAACGCCTGAAGCCAGTTTGATTTAAGATATCAATATTACTTTTGCAGAGGCCTACAGTTTAGCGCCGCCAACCGTAGTAGCGGAGAACATTTCTCTGTGACAGAAGCCGAATCTGAAGGCTAATACTCGGCGGCGGCACAACATGTTAGCTCGGGATGCTTCTGGAAAGGCTAAATCGTGTTTCGCTCCCCCGTCTGTCTTTAATCGCAGCACTAACAGCGGCCTGCATTCATTGGCTTCGCTCACAAAGGTCAGTATGCGCACCAGCTGTTTACAGTATGCATGATGGATGAAGACAGAGGGGGGCGGCAGAAGAGGTAAAAAACCGAAAGGCCAACAACAAGAAAACAGAATTGATGATGGACATTTGCAGAAAACGTTGCCCTACCAACATTCATATTATCTGGGCTAACGGAGGGAGCGGGGGTGAGTCCAAAAAAAACTGGGTGATGAGTCAGCATTTTTTATTTCATATTTTTTTGCACTTCCTGTTGCCTCGTCCCGAACACAATGGGATTGTTTAATGGGCTCTTAGTGAGATGCGCGGTGGTTGTTAACTCGCTTTTTGCGTCTAAATGAGACCGCAGATTTGTCTCGTATTCTCTCGCTCGCGCGCGGTGGTGTCGTTCGTTTTGATCAATCAGTAACTGTTAACTTTTTGCACTTCATTTACGACTCAGAACCCATTAAAATAGCGTCCGTTTGTGAGCATTGTCTGACTGAACCAGACGTGTAAGCGTCATCAAATTGTCTTTTCTTTCTTTCTTGAGGCGACCAGTGGGATGCTACAAAAAATTCGTCACCCCCGCAGCGCTCCATTGTGGCGCCCGTGGTTTTAATCTACAGCTCTAAAAAGAAAGAAAACACTAGACTGCGACACAACCGTTGTGTCTTTTCTATGTGCAAGTTTTTTCTTTTCCCAAATATTTACAGGAGTCGAGAACACAAACCTCAAGCGGTGTTGCACCGACACTCGAATCACACGTCTCTCAACCGCAGCTCCCGCGCTGGGATTCCGCGACAGCGTTGTATCCTCTGTGAAAATACAGTTCACAACACCGCAGAGCTCGTGGCGTTTGTCGGGGACGGGTTACGACGCCTCGGTGGGGGTCGGCGTCTTCGCCGCCGCCGCCGTCTTCGCCGCCGCCGCCGTCTCTCCACCCTGCCTTCGCCGCCAACGACATCGGGAGGAAAGCAAAGAGTTATCTCGGGGGGGAAAAACTTTCGGCGTTAGTTCCGTTAGCCGTGTGTGTGACACGCGGGACGGTCCGCGGTCGGTAGATGTTGAAATTTGAAGGGCCCGACGCAGACGAACACGTCGCTGGTTCTATTTAAAGCATGAAGCGTCTGATGAAAAGTCCCTTCAAAAGGATATTCTCGTTTGTGTGGACACTTTCAGGCTCATTAATGCTGTGCGTCACAGCCTGCTTTCCAAATAACAATAATAATAAATGCATGAAAATTCAGCGGTTCATGTTTTATTCCTGGAATGCATTACGAAGCACAAGATGTGAATGTGAAATTTGAAACCGATTGATGCAACCGTATTCTCTCTCTGCATTTTTTTTCATGTTTTTGTTCCGATCTGATTGACTGTAAAGAATAAATAAGTTAATAAAAACACACCACCTGCATCTCGCTGCAGATTTCTGCTACAGCGGGTTCCCATTGTGCCGCTCTGCTTCCTCCAGCCCACAATCTGGCTCCCTGATGAGCTTTGTGCGAACAGATATGGGACCCTAATGTCAAATAGTGATCTGGTGATGGAAAGCAAAAAGATTTTTTTTTCTCACGCTTAGCATGCCCGGTCTACACACAGATAAGATGAAAGAGAGAAAACTCTTTGAAAATGTTTTACCATAAGCTGTTTTATTTCAGTAAAACTATTTCAGTCCATAATTTGTGACTTGTAACGTAAAGATTAAAGTCAACTTTTTTTCCCACTTTTTCTCAGCTGGAAAAACAATTCATGTGGGAATTTATATGTGTCGTTAATGTCGCCAGGTCCTATTCTTCAAAGTTTACTGCAAAGTCTGATACTGGTTTAAAACATTGCTATCACAATTTCATTTAGCTAATGGTTGGTCTGGAGCCAGGTGATGTGACCTTTCAGTTAGCCTGTAAATCGCTTATTGCTAACATACATTTATCTTTGGCTATTGTGCTTCGGTAGGATGCACGAGTGACGAGTTTACGCCGTATTTGGTCACAATCCCAGTCCCTTTACAGCACTAAAACCCAACCATAGCAATAACACCAGTCAGCAGCTAGCATGCATATAGCTATTGCTAATGCGAATCGCTAGCATGCACGTAGCGCAGCCTTGGATGTAAACTGTGAGTTAATACTGTATTTTGTCTATACCAGTACTCTTCCCTTGCCACGCTCATAACAATAGTCAGCATGCTAGCAATTAGCATTGGCGATTAGCACCAGCCATCGTGAATGTATCGTAAGTTATGAACTTGATGAAAATCTGGCAACATGTCAACGCAGCAGCTTGTTGTGGTGCGTTTAATCTTCTGTGACTTAGCAATTCGCAAGCTAGCTAGTTTGCTAGCCAGCCGGTTAACGAGTAAAATGTAACAACCCAATGCATCATACACACACTCGTGGTGCGTTTAATCTTCTGTGACATAGCAATTAGCAAGCTAGCTAGTTTGCTAGCTAGCCGCTCAACGAGTAAGATGTAACAACCCAATGCTTCATACACACACTCATGGTGCGTTTAATCTTCTGTGACTTAGCAATTAGCAAGCTAGCTAGTTTGCTAGCCAGCCGGTTAACGAGTAAAATGTGACAACCCAATGCTTCATACACACACTTGTGGTGCGTTTAATCTTCTGTGGCTTAGCAATTAGCAAGCTAGCTAGTTTGCTAGCTAGCCGCTCAACGAGTAAGATGTGTCAACCCAATGCTTCATACACACACTTGTGGCAGAGCGAGGAAGCGCATCGCCAGGTAAGCAGTCGAGAACGCGGACTCGCCAGACGTGAAGACGTTCCACGCAGACGGTGCACGGCTTGGGAAAAAGTCTGTTTTGTTTGTGATACGCGAAGCAGCGCTGTGGCTCGGTTTATTGACGCTATCAATATTTCATTACGCCTGAGACACAGAAATACAAATCCTCAGTTATTTCCACTCCATTTGGCCAGAGAACGAGGACATCCCCAGCATCCCCGGCGCCGCGCGGTGCCAGGGAACATATCGATTCCTCGGAGCCTGAAACGAAATCGCCCGATCCAACCCCGGATACTCGGGTCCACTATGCGTCCAACCTACATTAAAAAAAAAAAATGTATTTCCACAGCACAGATTTTTTTTTCTTCTTTTTTTTTTCTGTTGAGACAGAAGTCTGCACATAATAATTGAGAACAATCAGCAGCATCGCTCACTAATTAGCTGCTCGGATGGAGGGAAGTAGACGCAGCAACAACACAGGCCCTTCGAACCGTGTTGACACAGAACACAGCGCCGAGGAAATGCGTGGTGATTCTTGTTGTGGTTGTTAGAATATTCATCAGCGTCTTCTGTGCGGGAAAAATAGCCCCCATGCATGTTACTCATCTCGTGGAGCAGTTCGACGTGACTTGTTTTCGCTATGAGGGAACTGTTCAACTTCAACGGATCTCTTTTTTTCTCCGGTTTGTAAACACATTAAATAAGGATGTTTTAGGCCGATGTTTTTTTTGGGATGCCTTCCCGAATACGAATGACGAGATGTGTGGAATTCACCTTGTGTGTATGGTATTGTGTGTGTGTGTGTGTGTGTGCGGCAGCACGTGTCGGGGTGGGCTCAGCCTATATTTCAGCCCTTTTGTGCATCCCCACGGCTCCGAACAAAGACTGTCCAGGATCAAAACAGGCGAGGATTCTCTCAGCCTGACATTGTATGCATGTGCGCATCTTGCGGCTCGTGCTCGTGCACGTGCACGTGCTCGTGCACGTGTTCTTTCAGTGTTTTTTCCTGTATTTTTTTTTTTCCGGGGCACACAAACATGTCGCTGTTTGTCCGTGCATGTTGTGCCGTCATGCCCTCTTGCCTGACCGGCCACGTTCTTGTCCAAATACATATTCAGCACTTTGCTCTTTTTTTTCTCTCTCTCTCCCTCCCTCTTTCTCTCTCGTTTCGCTCCTCTCTCCCCTCGTTCTTTCCATTTTAGGGTGTTATTAGATAGGACAACTCTTGCCGCTGGCAATTCTCCTCTCAGCACTCTACATCCAAAGGCTTGTGGATTTTGGAAACCAGTGTGTGTGAGTGTTTGTGTGTGTGTTTGTAGGTACGTGTGCATGCAGTGCGTGTTAGTGTGCAGTGTGTGTCTGTGAGCACGTACAGTAGTTAACAGCACGTATGTGGTGCAGAAAGAGAAAGTGTTTTCTAAGATCTTCTCATTGAAGGTCAGCATTTCATTCGTTTTCCTCCATCCTCCATCATGCATTATGCCTCTCATCAACATGACAGCCACTTTCGCTGGTGACCCCCCCGTCTCTGTACCCTCTCTCAACACACACACACACACACACACGCACACACACACACACACGTTTGAGCTCCTCAACGCACGCAGGCCCAGACACATGCGAGAGCATCGGTGTAAGAGCCCGGGGGCTCCGTCTATTAAAGGTCCATCCATCATCACATCTAATTTTAATACGGCAGGAATAAAAAAAAAAAAGATGCTTACGCAGCTAATTGAGGACATTTCTGAAACCTGCATGCCGGAGTCTTAAGCTCACCCGGAAAACCTCTCTAAGCACTTAAAGGCATGCGCGGCGCACACAGAAACGCACGGAGCAAGGTCAACGCGCTCAGCCAATTAGGGCTCATGCTGCTTTCTGCCGTGTGTGTGTGTGTGTGTGTGTGTGTGTGTGGAGTCTTTGCAGTGTGAGACATGATTACATGGGAATGTAAGGTTTTTCTAAAGCTCCCGAGGGCCAAACGCCACAATGCAAAGCATTCAGTGTGTTTTGATCCGACATTCATCCGCCTTTCCGCTTCTTTTTTTTCTCCTCTGTGTGTTCGTCTTTGTTTTCCATCAGGGTTTTTTTCTTTCTTTCTTTCTTTCTTCCTTTCTTTTCTTCCGTTCGTCCTCTGAGCATCTCGGTCGTGTTTAGTGCTCTCTCGGTCCACCGGAGCAGGCGGCAGCGTCGTTGCACATTTATTCGGGTTCAGTCGCGAAATCAATCCAGGTCAAGATCAATAAATCATTCAATGCAAAAAAAAAAAGAAATGTTTTAAATAGATTCACTCTTTTGTAATTCCGTTAACTCTTTGTTAATGGCCATAAGCTGCTAAGTCCCCGTCATAAGTGGGACTAATTTGCTTTTAACTCAAATTAAGGCATGCTTCAAAGTGAAACCATGGAGCTTTACACACACACACACCCACACACACACACACACACACAGCTTCATGCTGCTCAACTCAAGGATATTTTAACAAAATCCCCTTTTTTTAAAGGCGGTTTTGACTTCTAACTCTTAACAACGCTCGCTTTCAGGACGAACCGTGAGCTTGACTTCGGCCGGTGGATCGTCGCGTCGCGTCCCCGTGGAAACACAGCTCTTATCTCTGAGGTCGCCCGGGGGAATGGGTTCGCGACAACCTTTCAGGTGTGTGTTTTCTTTTGACTGAACCCCAGGCCGGGTAGCCGCTTTAGCGGGGCCGTCCCGTGTGAAATGGAGCAACTTCAGGACCGGGCCACCACATGTGCCAGGGGAGGCCATGACCGATGCAGTGGTGTGGGATTTAATTTAACTGTATAGAGTTACATCAGCCTCTCTGTGGAGCTGAGTCCCCCCCCCCCTCCCCTCCCCTCGCCTCTTTTCCCTCTGGCCCACAAGCAGTGCTGGCGTCAGCATCACTGGCCTCAGCATCGCTGGAGCTCAGTACTGGCATGGTCTGGAGGACATGACATCCACTTTTGTTATCATGAAATGGTAAAATCGTTTAGCTCCTGGAAGGCGGTCGCCGCGTGGAGTTAGTAAAATATACAAGCTTTGTTTTCTCCCAATAAACAATACCTGAGCCCCGTGTTAAGCCATTTGAGCTGCAGGGATGTGGAATCAAGACGAGCGCCGACGGCCGTGTGAAACATACCCAAACGGATCTATTACGAGCCGCATCGATCCGCACTCGAGGATGGGCACCTCGGAGCGGCGTGCCGTGTTTCAGCCTGAAAATGAAAATCTCCCGTGAGAAGTTTAAACTCTGGCCGAGCCCGGCCAAAATGTCCGCCGGCGAGGCGCCGCGATAAAACACAAACAAGGCTCTCCTCGTTGCCACCGTGTCCATGTGATGAAACAAGTTGACCAAGGTCACGTTATTCATTGCAGCAGAACGGTGTGGGAGAGGTTGCGGTTGCGGGGGAGTGGAATTGTTGCACAAGGAGTCTCCGTTAGTCACAACGCCGACACACTGTTGCACTTACATCCATTAAGCAGGTAGCACGCAATCCAAAGGAATGCAAGTAAAGACCAGCACCGGGAGTTCCCAAGGTTTATCATCAGAGCTCAGGGAGAGGGAGTAGCCGGTGTTTGTGTAATCCCAGCGCGTATTGGATATTCAAACCTCTCACCAGCCGTGGTATTTCGACAACGTCAATGGAAAGCTTCCAATTTGTTGCTCGAAGATTAGGGATTTTCCCATTGACTAATTTCCCTGAAGTTTAAACAGAAGTTGAAAGTCCATCAGTCTAAAAGTCAGAAACCACTCAGAAAATAGTCCACATGAGGTAGAACAAGGTAAAAACATCCATCAGTGCCATTTGAAATCGCGAGTCACATTTTTCGTTCTACTTCCTGGTCCCTCCCGTGATACCAGACGTTTCCCCATAGACGTACAAGCTGAGGTTTTATTTAAAATGTGAAATCAACCTCCAAACACTTGAATAGTCATTATTGAATAGTCATTATTTGTCATTAGTTCCACGAAATTAAAAGTAAAATACATGAATTGCTTAATTCAGAGGTATTTTCCTTCCTCACAATGAGAACAAGTCTTAGCCGTGGGCTGAGAGGCGGGGTTAAAGGAAATTATACATATAATGAGTAGAATACGCATGGGCCACGATCCAGATAACCACGATCCATGTCAGCAGCAGGAAGTGTCGGGTATCAGCAGGGATGCTGTGGCAGGAGGCGGGGCCGGCTCCATACCGCCACGATCCATGGCGAGATCTGGGTGATTTTATAAGTTTCGCCTTATTTTCTTAGCAATACTTTTATAGCAATAGAACGGGGCTCCGTCTCCAACGCTGTATCCAGTTCTCTTTACACATCCGGGGGTTAGCCGTCCTCGCTTGGCCGCCGGCTTTAATCCATAGCATACGTGCTAACCGGCTAGCTAGCTAGCAAGTCGACCAATTGCGTGCATCCCTAGTGATGACTGGAAAAACAGTGATCCACCGACTGCACTTCCACAATAGCCTCAGTTCACACCGGCGACTCTTCTGCTCAAAAATGCAGTTAATCGAACGATCACAACGTCGTACTTTGGCGACAATGAAACGCAGATACTATTGTCAGATGTATGCAAAGCGTCGTCGTTAGCATGAGATCCACCGGTTTACTGCTGGTTTGTTGTCCCGACTCCTCTCGCCTGAGGGTCTCCGCCGCTCGGGCCCTCCTTACTGCGCCGAGCTCCTCGCCGCGAACACAGAGCTGCTCGCGAGCTGCAAGCTGCTCCTTCTTTTCCTCGCAAGTCTCCCCCCAAGGCTGCCAGCTGTTGTTCCCTAATCCAGGGCCGCCTGCTTCAGTGTTCAGACACATGTAAAATTTATTTGATACCTCCTCAGCACGGCCCATTACACTTGCTACCTGGCACCTCTTGTTGGCGTGAGGCTTTCCGCTGGAGCGAAAGCAAAGCACCAGCGGGAAAGATAGTCCAGCCGCCACCACCCACACACACACACACACACACACACACATACACAACCACACATACCGGCCTCCGAGTCCTTTGGCCGCCGCCGTTGTTATTCACATCACTGCCCTCCACTGTGATCAAAGTCATCTTTGGCGATCCCAACGTATTTGTATGTAACCTCCACGAACAAGACTCACCGTTTCAAGTCCCGTTTGCCGAACGGCGCCAGATTGCCGCATAATCCGGTACGAAGTGCCACCCGCGGGAGGTGGCTGGAGACCCCTGTGGTGTTGCACATGGACTTGTCACGGTCTGGGCTTTGTCTTTGACCTTTTGACTTCTTCCTCCGCTTGCATCCATCCCATAGTTCTGGTGCACAAAGACACCATCTGAACAAATGCGCAGTGAACAATGGAGGATGTTCTACAATACCTTTACTCAGCCAGTGCAAACACCTATAGCGCTGTACCATTCAATGGCGCTCCAATCTTCCATGAAAAGCAAGAGTTCTTAAAGGGTTTTTTCTTTCCTTTTATCCCTTTCTTTCTTACTTTCAAGGACAGCGGTGATGTCCACGCTGGAATGTCCGCAGTACAAGTTGCTCAGCTAGAAAGGCTACTCACAAATAACCAAGGTTATTCAAAGCATTGAATCTGGGCTGTACTGGAGCCGGCGAATTTGGGATTTGGTTCCTTTAGTCCTCCGCCGCCTTGATCACGTGGCCCCCAAAGCCAGTGTGTGTTACGATGCTATGGCGCCTAGCATAAAAAGAAAGAAAATGTCTTCTTCTGTTTGTTTTTTTTGCACCTGATGGCGCTGACTCGCCTGTCACGCTGTCACAGGCAGCCATCAAATCCAACAAGAGCCTTTTTTTTTCTTCAACTTTTGACTCTAGTTTGCCACCGACTTCCTGTTTCGACGCCGCCTGATGTCGTACCGCGCCGCCGTACCGCGCCGCCGTGCGATCGCTGGCGTCTCGCGGCTCTCTGAGAAAGCCGCTGTCGTCAGTTGCTTTGCTGTAAGTGAATTATTCACTCGCAGGCATTTTATTTTTCACTTCCAGGAGCCGGTAGAGTCCCTCTGTGTTCTTTTGTACCCGGCCGACGGGGGGACACTTTACGCGTCTAAAGGTACTCCTTATTGATTTCACATTTGTTTGCCAAAGTGCATGTAAAAAAAAAAACATGCACTTCCTCCTCCCCCCCCCCCTTCGCCTCCTCTCGTTCCCTTTTGAAAGGATTTATTCATCTCATTAAAGCTTGGGCCACTTGAAACCTGCAGTTTAGAAGAGGATACTCGCTGTGCATGCACAGCGTGCTTGTAGAAGAAGGAGGAAAGGCAGAATAGAAAGAAAGCACATGATGGTAGCCCTCTCTCGCTCTCTCTCTCTCTCTCTCTCTCTCTCTCTCTCTCTCTCTCTCTCTCTCTCACCATGCCTCCATGTCTTGGAGTTGCTGAGTAGGGATTCTATAATGAGAGAACGGTGACGTCGAGCAGGAGAAAAAGAGAAAACTAAGCAGAGTGGGTTGATGGGGGAGCTAAAGGAGGGAGAGAGAGAGAAGGAGGAAGGTGGAGGAGGAGGAAGAGGAGGAGGAGGAGGAGCGGAGTCAGGAGATCAGGATGTAGAGAAAAGATTCTCGGTCAAGGTCTTTCCTAATGAACGAATTATCATGCGAAGGTCTCACTCCTCCTCCTCACGCCCCCCCCCCCCTCGAGCCCTTCCTTCCTTCCTTCCTCACTCTCCTTTCACTGTCACTTGTTCCCTCCGTCCCTCCTTCCTCTCCTTTGTCACCACTCCCTCTCTCTCTCTTCTCTCTCCCTGCTTCACTGGCTTGACCTTGGTTCTCCACCTTACTCAAATCCCCTTGCTCGCGTTGCCCCCCCCCCCCCCTCTGCCCCGCCCCTCCCCCGCTATTTCTATAACCTTGTTTATTTTCTGCCGCAATTCCTGTTTTCTTTATCTCTCATGCTTCTCCTCCTTTCCACTGCCCTCCTCCTCCCCTCCTCCTCTCTCCTTTTTTTTCCGAGTTCCTCTCGGCCTTAGGCAGTAGTCTGCTGCTCTAAAACCTCTCTATCAGCACATCCCTGCAGTAGTCGGGTCTGACAGTAACTCTCTCTGCAGAATTGCCTGATTTGGCGCACACACACACACACACACACACACACACACACATGCACACCCTGTTGTGTGTGTGTGTGTGTGAGCGCTGACATAGTGTAACCAGAAGAGTCAGCGAGTGTGCGCTCGATTATCTTCCGCATCGCTAATAACAATATTAGATTCTCATGCATGGACGCTTGGTTTTTAAATGTGAACGTATGCGCAAACAAAACTGCGTGTCTGTCTGTGTGTGTGTGTGTGTGTTCATATCTTTGTATGTCTGCCCCCCCCACCCCCGCCCTCCTCCCCTCACCAATTTCTTTCCCTTCATTTCTGCATCGGCCCCACCAGCGATGGAAAGGTCACCCGCCGCCGCGGCGTTTGACTCCCGCAGTCTGTTAAATAACTGCGTTCATATTAAGTGTTCTCGACCCCGGCCTCTGACGGGGGGAGGAGGGGGGAGGGAGGGGAGGGATGGGGGGACGGAGGAAGATGGGGGGAGGGCGGGGGCACATTGTCTCTACAGCATCGTGTCAGTGCGGAGCGTCTGAGGAGAGCAGCAGAGGAGGAAACAAAGAAAGTAATCACGGACGCACACATGTTTTCATTTCTGACACCAAATTGCAGATGAGTACCTTTTGAAACCTCTTTCTCTCTCTCCCTCTCTCTCTCTCTCTCTCTCTCTGATTCCTGTCGAGGCAATATTGACTTTCTCCGTCGTACAGTGACGCCCGTCTTGTATTTATAGTTCTCCTCCTGGCCCCCGGCAGCAACCTCCAACCACCCGATGACAGCTGTGTCCTCCATTTCAGTAACATCTGACGGGTCGGGCTTTAAGATTTCGCATCACTCGGAGTTGAAAAAAAAAAGCAAGAAGACAAAGTAATGAAAGTAAACGCCGGGTCGACCGTCTTCGGCAACGCTCCCGCTCGGCAACTCGCCGTGCTGGCTGGCTGTATTCAATTTGGTGAACAAAGTTGGGCACTTTGGCGCCGTATTAGTCCCCCGATGTCGGCCCTAAACCTCACAGCTGGCCTATTAGCGCTAATTGCCGCTCATCCCTAATGTGACCCACCTGTGTCGCATTGTTTGCAGTCGTGATTAAGCGGCGGCGGGTCAAGCTCGTCTTTCACGCTTTGCCCCGCCCCCTCGTGTCTGGGTCATTATCGTGAAGTGATGAGTGTGGCAGAGCGCCGTACAGCTTGTAATGGGAAGTTTTAACGCAAACCGCTAGCTTACTGGGCCTTGGAGCGCACGTGTCTTTGTCAAGGACGTTCTCAGAACATACGATGCAGAACATTAAACTCATTTCCCGTTAAATACGCCGACAGACGCCCGCTGATTGTGCGATACGTTGTCAACATCAGCAATTCAGAGGGATGTGAATCCTAAATGGGTTCTTTGCTGACCTTTGACCCTCATTAAGTGCATTTGAGGCATTTCGGCCTTCAGGTGGAATGGAAAAAAACTCTTTCTCACATGAACTGAATTGACCTGAACAGTGTTCATGAGATCGTGGCGCTCGTGTGCGGAATACCAAAATGGGATCTTGGCTTAGACCCCGAAAACACAAAAACACAAACAAGCGAGCCGCGCTGCTCGCACATGAATAGAGGGACGCCCGGGCTGAAGGGGGCTGGTTTTAGGCCTCGCGCCACGTCGCATCGGCTCCGCGCTCCCCGATGGTTGCGGCGGCGGCGCTCACTAGTTTAAAAACTGCAAAGTAGACACGGATGTGATGCCTTTGAATAAACATGCTTATTTGAAACGCCGCGACGAATGTGAACTAAACGCCCTCGCTCGCTCAATTGAAAGCGGCGAACGTGACCTCATACTTGATTGTACCAACTTTAGGATGCCACAATAAAAAAAAAAGGGGAGGGGGGGGCCAACGAGACTCATTCAGTGATGACGCAAACAAAGCGAGCTGCTAAACTGTCCCGGTGCGGCCGCCAGCCGCGACATTTGCCGTTCAAGGAGAGGTGTTTTATCTTTGTTTGAACGGCGCTCTCTTATCCCCCCCTCCTCTTGCCCCCTCCTCTTGCCCCCCCCGCGCCCCTCGCGTCTCGGCGGCGGCCTCGGTTCAACATGTGTCTGTGTTATCTTAAGTGCCTTTTCTCCCCGGGGGGCTTATGGAGAAGGAAGATGGAGAGAGACAGAACCCCTCTCTCTCTCTCGCTCGCCAGGGCAAAGGGGGGCCGGGATAAATCATGGTAAGCGTGTGTGTGTGTGTGTGTGTGATTAAAAGAGATCATCTGTGTCAGTGTGTGTGTGTGTTTACCTGCGCGTGAGTGTATCTATATGTGGCCCGTGCCTTATGCTCGCGGCCCAGATGACTCTGGGTAATTGCTCCTTATCTGGTGGTGACCTGTCAGTTCACATCACTGCAACGCAGGGAGGATGGAGGGGGGCGGGGCATAATGGGGAAAGAGGGGCTCCTCCCACCCACCCCCACCTTCCTCTTTCTTCTTTTAATGCTCATTGTGAATGATTTATGCTCTCCTGGCTTGTGTTTTTGTGTCACAATAAGCGAATAATGTGCGCACAGAGAGAGAGAGAGTCGCCTCTCCTCGTCCTCGGGTGAGTCTGCGTTCACGGAAGACACTTTGTTTGGGGTTTTGGGCGGAGGAGGGGAGGGGAGGATGAGTTGGGGGTAAATATTGTTTCGGGAGTGGAACATTTGTCATGCGGGTCTCTGTGAGTGTTTTCGCCGAAGCCTTTTGGGATTCGGTGGCGCTGCAAAAGACAGACGGATTATTGTGTTTGTTAAGAAACAGAGAAATGAGGATCAACACACACCCAGAGAGAGAGAGAGAGCGAGAGAGAGGGAGAGAGGGAGGGGAGAGAGAGATGATAAGAGAAACAGAAGAAAGAGAATGAGAGAAAGTGCACCAGATCTCGGGCTTAGCCGGTGGAGCGCGTGGCGCTCGCGTGCCCGGCCCCTCCGCCCCTCGACTTTCCTCTGATGTGGCGAACGCCCCCTCGCCCACCCCCTCCACCCCTCCCTCCCACCCCCACCCCCTCACCCCCGTCCGCGGCTCAGCAGCCGTCCTAATTGGTCTCTGATGGGACTGACCCGCTGGGCTTTTTTACCCCTCTCAACAAAAAAAAAAAGAAGAAAATCATAAAATGGAAGCCCAGCCTGAACGCGAGGTCTTCACCTCTCAAGCTCCTCCCCCTTCCCCCTCCTTCCCCCTCGCCCTCGCCCTCTGGCTCAGCCGACACCACCCACTTAGCTGGACGCCGTCGCCTGTGACAGAGAGCGAGGGGGGGCGCACACACCTTCGCGTGTTGCTAGCGCTGCTAGCGTCCATCTCGCGGAAGCTAGCGTACGACAAGTTGCCGTTACAGACGTCTGCCTGCAGCCGTTTCCCCGACTCACTCTTTGACCATCGGCGCTTTCCTCCAGTTGGCCAGACGACGAGGCCCCGCCTCGTTACGGCGTCGCCTCTCGCCACCTTCGGACATCTTGTTCTGCACTTCGGGGGCGTTTTCGCGCCGTGCCAGAGCGTCAGCAGCCTCCCTTCATCATCCTCTGGGCCTCGTTTTTCTACCTCTAACTTACTTCCTGTCACTCAACCTCTTTTAGTCCCTCCTCCCTCCCGTCTGTCTACCCACTCACTCTCTTGTTACTCCGTCCCCTAGCTTCCTGTGTGTCATTTCTGTCCCTCCCTCCCTCTCTCCCTCTCTCTCTCTCTCCATCCTCTACACTCGTCCTTCCAACAGATGGGGGAAAAAAAACAAAACATAACTCCTCCGCGGAGAGACGGCAAGTACAGATAGAGAAGGTTACCTTTCATACTCGAATGTGGACTCAATGTCTGAGCATTTTTTTAAAAATTATTTTTAAATTCTTTTCCTCGAGATGATTGAACGTGTGCGCTCCCGACGAGGTCACGCAGACGCAGAGCGAGCGAGAGAGAGAGAGAGAGAGAGAGAGAGAGAGAGAGAGAGAGAGAGAGAGAGCGTGGTCGGCGATGAAGACATGGGCGCATGCGTTGTGGGAAACCAGAGCGCGTGACCGGAGGCCGGCCGGGTTGATTGACTCGTCTCTTCATCGCTCCGCCGTTCATCACCTTTCACTTCATGTCGTAACGGCTCCGACTTCGACCAATCGCGTCCTTATTGAGCCTTCATGTTGCGTCTCGCATACGTCTGTAGCATTTATTTTCACATCCATGATTGTGTGTGTGTGTGTGTGTGTGTATTTGTGTCTAAGTGTGTGTCTTTACGGCCTTATTAATGTTTAGCTTTTAGCTTTAAGCAGCGTTTTGTCCCCAGAGACCAATTATCTGACAGGGTTAAGGAAGCTCTCTAGTGTTGGAGAAGGGAGAGATTGTGTGTGTGTGTGTGTGTGTGTGTGTGTGAGGTGAGGGGGAGGGGGTGGAGGGCTCTGACAACACTCCAGCGCATTTCCTCGGGCATGCTGAGAGTGTTTGTGTGTGTACTGCGTGCTGACTGCACGTGGGCATGGTTATTCACCGTCGGACTCGTAGCATTAGCAGCAAAACGCGGCTTTCCGCTCTGATCACGTTCGTCGGCCCTCCAAAAAGAAAAAAAAGACGCCGTACGAGGAACCCTGCGGAGTGTATGTGTGTGTTTGTTTGTCTGTGTGTGTGTGTTGGTGTCACATACTGGAAATTGCTGTCAGTCACGGTGGTAAGGTATTCCGGATGTGTCCCAGCCGCTTGGTAACTATAGCACAGACTGACAGAGGTGCTGTGGGACAAAGTGGAGTTGGCGTTTTTGAATGAGTTATCCTGAATTCAGACTGCGTCCGTCTCCAGAGGCATGGATGAATGGCCTGATTCTCTCTCCACCTCCCTCTTTCTCTCTGACTTTCCAGCCCCCTCTCTCTCTCTCCTCTCCTCTCCCTCCATTCAAACTTTCTCACTCTCCTCCCCTCCAAATCCGTACATTGTGTGTTCTCAGACTCCCGATTTGGCCGCCCCCCCCTCTCTCTCCTGTCTTCTCTCTTTCGCTCTCATGCAACATTCTCTTCATTCCCCCTCTCATGTATTTAAGTGTTTTTTTCTCTCTCTCTCCCAACAATGAGCTGCACTCAGCGAGCTCCAAACCTTGTTTCCATAGTGAGAGGAGGTCCACTTGTGCTCTCCGTCGTCCCAACTTTCACCCGTGACGGAGTTTTCCTTCACACCGGGCCCCTCCGGCTTTCTCCATCTGCCGCTCTCCTCTCCCTCCTGCAGGGAAGCAACTATCTGCCTCTTGTTATTTGCACACATTTGGACTGCAGGAGTGCTCGTGCAGTCCGCGATTATTCCTCCAAACAGCCGGCGCGGCGGCTCGACAGATGTTAGCTGCATAGCTCGATCCGGCGTTTGGATCTGGCGGCGGCGGCAGCAACATTTCTGGTGACGTCGAGGCGTGTTGAACAAATCTCGCCGGAGCGGGCTCTGGCTGGATGCAGGTGAAGAGTCGGCGTGCAGAGGAAAAGAGGCGAAGCCAAAGACTGCATACACGAAGTGGGCGTGGTCTTCCTGAGCCATTGGGTTTGCCGCCATCTTGGTTTTCTGCAACCAGTAAACAGACGTGACCGTATTTGGAGTGATGCTCTGGACGTGTATGGCTCTGGTAGCAAACTGTCAATCACAAGATAGACCCGCCCTCAAACATACTCTACTTTAAGGTCTATTTGACTCTAACAGACCATAATTTATTAAATGAACATCACGCTGTATAGAAGAAGACTTGAAACTAGAGATTGAGACATAAACTCATATTTACAATGTTTACTGAGGGAATACATCAAGAGAGAAGTAGAGTTATTTATATAGACTTCTATACAACCAGAAGAGTCGCCCCCTAGTGGTCAGGAAAGAGAATGCAGCTTTAACACACGAAGCATAGACTTCTATACAACCAGAGGAGTCGCCCCCTGGTGGTCAGGAGAGAGAATGCAGCTTTAACACACGAAGCATAGACTTCTATACAACCAGAGGACTCGCCCCCTGGTGGTCAGGAGAGAGAATGCAGCTTTAACACACGAAGCATAGACTTCTATACAACCAGAGGACTCGCCCCCTGGTGGTCAGGAGAGAGAATGCAGCTTTAACACATGAAGCATAGACTTCTATACAACCAGAGGAGTCGCCCCCTGGTGGTCAGGAGAGAGAATGTATGTTTTTAGGACACATATTTCTAGGTTTTCCACTAAGATAGGAATGGATCGGACAAAATGGATTCTCAGAACTCGCCGCTGTCGTCCGACAGTGATCCGGCCTTTTCATTGGTTCAATATCAGCTTGTGAACCGGCGCCTGGAACAATCTCGGCGTGAAACACATCGTCTCTCAGACTCCAACTCCAGTCTCGCGTCTCAAGTTGCGAAACCGGTCCGTCAACACAAAAGAAGACGGACATGGAGCCCCGCGGCCCAGTCCGCTGAACCGTCCTCGGACCGTTTGCTTCAGAGATCGAGTGCAGCCGGCTCGCCCACGTGTGTGTGTGTGTGTGTGTGTGCCGGAGAGTCGTTATGTGTGTGCTTATGTAGCCGTTGAGATGACAACAGATGACCGTTTCGCTCATCTTTTTTTTTTTTCCCAAAGAGGCGTAATGAGCCTCACAATAGCAATTACACAACGGAGAAGTGTTGCCGAGCTGGAAACACTTCAACCCGTTGCAAGAACATCCGTCTTAGTTTTTGCCGCTCGCGTCTCCTCGCATCATTCTCAGGACTTAACGCGCGTCTGCGTCGCCTCTAAATGAGACTTTACCCCCCCCTCGAGTGTCATGGCCGCCTGAACGCCTCCGCTGCCCTCTCCCTCCATTCCTCAGGGCTGCTGCATGCGGCTTCTTCCTCTCACACCTCTCCCTCTGTGTGCGTCACCCCGCTCACTTTTTTCTCACCTCCCCACCCCGAGTCCCGCCTCCCTCCCTCTTTCTCCTCCTCCTCATCCCTCCTTCCCATCACCTTGTTCCTTCTTAAGCCTCCCCCCCCCCCTCTCTCCCTTTTCTCTTGTCCCATCCCTCCTTTCTTCCTCCCAACAGTCCCATGGATAAAGTCTGTATTTTTGTCCAGAGACGGTGGGATTAGCGATAAATAAAAAACAGTCTGCGCACACGCTCAGAAGAGGATGCGTTACACGTGCGGGCCGCACACACACACACTCACACTCACACACACACACACACACACACACACAAGGCCTTTACGTCCCCTTCTAAGCCCACGTGTGTTTAAACTCCTCCCCCCTGAGGGGACTCAGAAGGTACAGTGTGAGAGAGGACACACACACACACACACACACACACACACAATCACACAGCAGTCAGACAAGTTCACGGGTGGTCTATAAATAGAACACTGGTCAATGTAAAGCTCTGCCGAGTCAGCAGCTTACACACACACACACACACACACACACACACACACACACTGCAGAGAGGCTCAGGAGCAGGCGGCGTTATTAAGTTACCGCGATGCGACGTCTTTGTTTTCCCCGTCGGCGCTCGGCTCGCTCTCTGCCGAGAGGGAACAGGGACGGGAAGAGGTCGGCGTCTGGGAGCCGTCATGTGACCTCACCGGAGTCGCTCAATAAATGTCCCCTTTTTTTTTTATTACTACGAGAGGCAAAAGCTCTGCTGTGTCCACCGCATCATGTTACACGAGACCGTCGCGTGGAGCCATATTCTGAATGAATGAATGAATGGATGAATGAATGGATGGATGGATGGATGCGAAAGCACTCTTCGTCTTTTCTCGGCAGCGAAAGTGACATCGCCGGATGAGGTCGAAGGGTCCTTCCCTTTATCCGATGAGACAAATGACTTCATGACTCAGACTTTTCCCAGCGAGGAGGACGACAACGAGGGTTCCTTTTAAAAAAACAAACACAAAGCCCTCAAGGAGAGAGCCGTTTGAATAACTAAGGATGCCTGGATTTAATTAAAAAGCACCAGACTAAGCAATATATTAATTCACCCACGAGGACAAAGGGTTTCGTAGGGAAGTTGATTCAGCGAGAGAATTTATTAGTTTTCACTTTGGCGAATAATTAAGCAAATATCTCTTTCGCCGATGGAAGCAAACAGAAAGAGTCGTGCTTTTGTTTTGTTTTGCCGGTGAATCGCCCTCCTCCAACCTGCAGTAATAGACGCATCAAAGCTGAATCATCCCAGAAAAAGAAGAACAGTTAAAAAAAAAAAAAAAAAAAAAAAAAAGCCCTCATCCAGGGATTTGTTCCCAGAGCGCTGAGGCCGCGTCCTCTCGCGCTGATCTGGTTAGGATGAGGAATGGCGCTGCTTTCTCCGGGCGGAAACCGCGCGCACTTTCTTTCAAAGAGCATCAAAGTAAAGTGACAGAGATGAAACGCGTGCAGGTCCTAAACAATGCTTCCAACAGCGTGACGGCAGAAAACCCCAAAGATGCTCAAAACACGAGGGCTAATAGAAAAAAATGGACAAAAAAAATGGATTTATGGAGATTCACGATGCATCGGCTTCCTCTCCCCCCGATGTGTATTTGTATTCATTGGTTTCCAGCGCAGAGAGGAAAGGCCCACGTGAGTGAGAGGAGACACAACACATGCAACACATGCAGCCGGGTCCCCAGTCTGAGAGCATCAAAGTAAAGCGACAAACATGAAATGCGTTCAGGTCCTAAACAATCTACGAGCAGCGTGACGGCAGAAAACCCCAAAGACCCTGAAACACCAGGACTGTGAGACAAAAAGAAATGAAGTTATGGAGATTCACAATACATCGGCTTCCTCCCCCCGATGTACATTTATAGTATGTTAGAAAGATTCATATAGTAGAAAGTCCTGGAAACACAATGCACAGCTATTTGTATTCTATTGTGTATTTACATTTTACATATTTTGCACATTTTAATTGCACTCATTTAAATGCATTTCCTAAATACACACTGCACAGTTATTTGTATTCTATTGTGTGGATATATGTGTTCTATTGTGTGTGTGTGTGTCTGTTTATATATATATATATATGTATATATATATATATATATATATATATATATATATATATATTATATATATATATATATATATATATATATATATAATATATATATATATATATATATATATATATATATATATATATATATGGGCTATGTTATAGGGGCTTTGCTGCATCCTTTGCTGGATCCTTCCCTGGATCCTTCCTTGCATCCTTTGCTGGATCCTTCCTTGCATCCTTCCCTGGATCCTTCCCTGCATCCTTTGCTGGATCCTTTGGTGGATCCTTTGGTGCATCCTTGCATCCTTCCCTGGATCCTTCCCTGCATCCTTTGCTGGGTCCCCAGTCAGTCAAACTGGCAACATTCCCAGACGCTCACTTATAGTTTGAGAGCGCAACTTTTACCTCGACTGCTGCTTCAGTGTTTTCCGGGCAACGTGTCAATCAATGTGTCATCCGCATCATTTCTTCGCTCACGTCCGACCAAGACGAGAGAAGGGGGGGGGGGGGGGGGGAAGAAGGGAGGGGGGGGGATGCCAAAAACGCCGCCTCAGCATATTCCGCCGATCCGAAACTCCTCGTCTGGCTCGGGCGCGAGGCTCAGAGCGGGAACGCGATCCATTATTTATCTCTACTTATGAGCAGACGCTCCGGCAGAGGGGGGGGGTATCTTTTTCCTTTTTTTTTTTTTTACACCCCCCCCCCCCCCCCCCCCCCCATTCCACCACCTCTCTAAAAAAAAGTGACTTTTTTTTATATTTGCTTCTATTATTTAAATCATCAGTCGCATGGTGTCCTTGGAGAGAAATCTTTGGCATCATTTTTCCTGACATTACTTTCCAAACGTGTCCTCTTGTGTTGCCAGCGGTTTTAGGGTGGTCATGGCAACGTTGTTACCATGGCTTTTTGTAGATATCACAGAGACAAGACGAAGATAGACCTGAAGTGCTTTTGCATTTCTCACAATAAGATAACAAGCAAAGAGTTTCCTGTGACATCGTTTCGGGTCCCGATCCATTCATTTCCTCAGGAAACAGAAAAGCGGGCGGGGCCACGCGCTTATTATCCTCCATGTGTGTGCATGCATATTCATATCCCTCCCGATTGTGTGCGACGGTTATGCAGATTTGTGTATCCGCCCGGGTCTGTGTGCGCATAACGAGAGCGAGAGAGTCAAAGTGCTTTGATGTAGGAACAGTGGGACAGAAGCGGTATCGGTTATCAATACTGAGCTCACATGACCGCGGGGCCCGCGAGCACACGCGGAAAGTCGGGAAAGTTCCTCCTCACCATCATCATCATCATCCGCACGCTGAGATAAACAAGCCCACGCAGCGTCGAGGTCCTCGACACGAATATAAGATAATATATATATACACCAGCACACTTTGAATTAGTAATTCATAATTTATTCATCGTATCGACGCGCGGATGAAACGCAGGAACGAGATGAATGCGGACAACAAGGAGTGTTTCCTTTTTTTTCTTCTTCTTATTTTGGCCTCTGATTCACTTTCTTACACTTTTCTTGTTATCCACACTGCTCAGTCACACTGACACACACACACACACACACACACACACACACACACACACAGGTACGCGCACAAACTCATGATGCGTTCGCACTCCTCCCCCAATGCCGCACAAAACTACACGAAAATAAGGGTCACGCTCACCGACAACTATCGAACCCAAACTCTCACACGCACGCCGTCTGCACACACTCACACACACACACACACACACACACACACAAACACACACACACGGCGCTACGGGACTATTCATCTGTCTGAAGCAGTGGCTTATGAAAGGTCAGGCCTTTGAGTTATGACAGAATCTCCTGGCCACCACAGCCCGAGCGTGGGTGGCAGAGCAGTGACTCTGTGTGTGTGTGTGTGTGTGTGAGCGTCTGTTTGGTGAATGTGTGTGTGTGTGAGAGGCCTGTAATGAGTGTGCGGTGTGCTGTCGCGGGGCAGGAAAGGTGCTGACGGGCGGAGCAGAGCGGAGAAGTGGGTCGCGCCGGATGCGCTTTACCTCGGAGCGGTGATGGAAGGGGACGGCTTAGAGGAAAGACAAATAGAGCGGAGGGCCGGAGAATTGAATACGAGGCGGCTTACGGGGGTGTGGGGGGGGAGGGACAAAGCTGTGGCAGAGATGGAAGAGAGGACGGGCGGACGGGGGAGAGGTCAGCGGAGTGAGAGAATGCCGGACGGACGCCAGGAGAGAGAGAGAGCGAGAGAGAGCGAGAGGAGGGACAGCGGGGCCGGGGCTAAACGAGAGAATTATCAAGTGTGTGTCAATACACGCGTGTCAATCTGTGTGAGTGTTTATTCAAAATCCATGCATCTAACTCTGTGCGTGTGTGTGTGCGTGTGTGTGTGTGTGTGTGTGCGTGCGTGCGTGTGTGTGTGTGTGCGCGTGTGTGTGTGTGTGTGTGTGGCTTGGCAGCGGCCGAGGGGCAGATGCTGCCCGCGCTCCGGGCCTACTGCTTTACGGCCTTCTGCGGAAATGTCGCCGTGCCAACCTCAGCTCTCATCCGCAGCCAATCACATGCTCAGTACCGAGTTAATGCACACACACACACACACACACACACACACACACACACACATGTTTACATGACGCTAGCAGGAACACACACGCACAAAAAAACGCACGCCCTGCCCCTCGTTCCGTAATGAGAGACGAGGGGTGATAACTGGAAAGAGAGTGTGTGTCAGTGCTGATCCTGTTCATTAAGGTGCAGGGAACAGTGTGTAGCCGGTAATCAGCAGGAGGCTTTTGGAGCACACAGACTGCATCACACACACACACACACACACACCTACACGTACACACGCGCACTTGCCAACAGCAGCAAGGAGAGGCTGCCTAAGGAGACATTTAAAGATGCTTTACGACTGGCGATATAAAGCCGATCCAACCTCTGAACTTTCCGGAGTTGCGGCGGCGTTTTACGACGGGGGAACTTTGCATATGAGATGGAGCAACTCCGTAAAACCCTGAGCACACTCTGAGACTATTCCTAAAACTCCTGCCCCCCCCTGAACCCCCCTCTCATTTGCTGGAGAGGTCGGACCAGATCCTCCGTATCACTCCTGTTATATACGAAGCTGTCACTTAACACCGCCGCCTCGCTCTCCCGACGGAAACCCCGTCAGGAATTGGACAGGAAGTACTGTCACGCAACAGGGGAGACTATTGTGAATCCATCCCCCTCCATATATATATATATATATATATATATATATATATATATATATATATATATATATATATATATATATATATATGCATATATATATATATACCCTTCTCAGCCATCTTATCCAGCTTCACAGTCCAACTTTACTTAGTGCGACTGAACCAGGCGGCAAACAATAAAAGGTGAAGCTAATGGCACCTTGCGTGGTCGCAAGTGTGTGAATGACGACGAGTCGTGTTCAAGTGCTTTTGAGTGGTCAGAAGACAGGAAATGTAAAGTCCATTCACCAGCTCTAATGGCCAGCAGGGCGACTGCTTCGCTCTTGACGTGTTCCCTCAGTAATCATTGTAAAAATGAGTTTATGTCTCAATCTCTAGTTTCAAGTCTGAGAAGATGATGGTCCATTTTAGAGTCAAATAGACCATAAAGCAGGGCATGCTTTAGGGCGGGG